>NC_063441.1:433852-733852 GCF_020379485.1 Brassica napus | reverse complement strand
CTCTTTCTGGTGGAGCAGACAGCTCGTCTGTGGCGGCTATTGTTGGCTGCATGTGCCAACTTGTTGTTAAAGGTATGTTGGACTGTTGTGATTCTCTTATTGGACAACCATGTGAATAACTTGAAGCAATGTTCAAGAATTCGCTAGGTGGTAACTAGATGTTTCGTATAAAACTAGCGACTAGACAAATTATTTGGGCCTAAGACCCAGTCTAGGGGTTAACAAACTATCAATTTATTTTTATATGTTTTACATTTACATTTGATTTTTTAGCTTTTGGGTTTAATTATAAATTTATTTTGATGAACTACAAAAATTACATATACAAAAAGAAAATAAAGTAGATTTGTGGATTTTCACTAACATTATTGTTTAATTTTAGCAGATTCAAATTAATTTAAATTGATTTAGAACCAATTTAAAATGGTTTAATCCGATCAAATGGAGAAGATTGTTACCAATTTACTTGCTGTCTAGACCGATATTTAGAATATCGACTTCGACTGGAAGACACTTCCATGATGATGTTGATATTCTTCTTGTGTAGAGATTGCAAATGGAGATGAGCAAGTGAAAACTGATGCCAAACGGATTGGGAATTATACTAATGGAGAGTTTCCTACTGAGAGCAAAGAGTTTGCTAAGCGAATATTTTACACTGTGTTTATGGGGTCTGAAAACAGGTAACTTAGTTAACAGTATCAAAGAAGATATGACTGCATCAAACATGAAACGTTTTGCTTATTGAGATCTTGATTTTGCAGTTCTGAGGCGACAAAAATGCGTGCAAAGCAGCTTGCAGACGAGATCGGTGCATGGCATCTTGATGTTTGCATAGATGGCGTTGTCTCTGCGGTTCTAACTTTATTTCAAACGGTTACTGGCATGCGTCCTCGGTATAAGGTATCTAGCACTGGATCAACAATCCAAACTTGATGATAATGAAATGAAATGGTTATGGGTTTTGTCGTGTACAGGTTGATGGAGGATCAAACGTTGAGAATCTTGGGTTGCAGAACATTCAAGCACGGATGAGAATGGTGTTAGCGTTTATGTTAGCGTCTCTCTTGCCTTGGGTTCATAGCAAACCAGGCTTTTACCTTGTTCTAGGCAGCTCCAATGTTGATGAAGGACTTCGTGGTTACCTGACAAAGGTGATGGGGACTTATCTCTTTTTACTGCTACATAGATTGTTAATGTAAATACACTCTTTTGGTTGAAACAGTATGATTGTAGCTCAGCAGACATAAACCCCATAGGAAGTATTAGTAAACAGGATCTGAGGTTGTTCCTAAGATGGGCTGCAACGAATCTCGGTTATCAGTCCTTGGCAGAGATAGAAGCTGCTCCACCAACAGCTGAGCTTGAGCCCATTCGTTCTGACTATTCTCAGGTAATAACAAAACTGTTTGGGAGTCTCTATTAGGCGGGTAGTTTGGTTCAACATAAACTTACTGAACTAATCCAAAATAAAGTTTGGTATTTGGTTAGTTCGGTTTTTGAAAATCCTATCAAAGTTTTTTAGTTGGTCATATTTTTGTTTAATTTTTTATTAAAATTTCGGATAAGTTTGGTTAAATTCGGTTAGTTTGGTTATTTGGTTTGAAATTTGGTATGTTTTGATTATATTTGCTGAACCGAACCAAAAACCAAACTTTTTATAAATCCTACTGAATCAAACCGAACTAACTGAAAATTTCAGTTTGGCCGGTTCGGTTCAAAATCCCAGCCCTAGTTTCTACAGCTGAAGTGTTTATTCAGACATCTTGTGTTGTGAAAACAGCTTGATGAAGTCGACATGGGAATGACATATGAAGAGCTCTCAGTCTATGGAAGGATGAGGAAGATATTCCGGTGTGGCCCAGTTTCCATGTTCAAGGTTTGAGTTCTGATCTTTAGACAAATGTACTAAACCATGATGCACTGAGACTATAATTGTTTTGTAATGATTCTGCAGAATCTATGTTACAAGTGGGGAACAAAGCTAAGCCCAGCAGAAGTAGCTGAGAAAGTGAAGTACTTCTTCAAGTATTATTCGATCAATCGACACAAGATGACTGTCCTCACACCGTCCTACCACGCTGAGGTACTGCTACTGAACAGAAACTTGTCTGATACATGTTTTGAAACTGTCACGAGTGAGAGAAAACTCAATAGGGGTTCTCTTGTTGCAGAGTTACTCTCCAGAGGACAACAGGTTCGATCTGAGGCAGTTTCTGTATAATAGCAAGTGGCCATACCAGTTCAAGAAGATTGACGAGATTGTTGACGGCCTAAATGGTGACTCAGTTGCTTTTCCAGGAGAAGAAGCAAGCTACGGCAAAGAAGTTGGAGTCGTGGCTGCAAATTCCGGTGATCCAAGCGCGGGTCTCTGACGAAACCTCTTTACCTCTCTGTTTCAACTTAAAAGTGGAAGTTTGGAACAGTGTGGGAACAAATAACATGTTTGTGTTGAAGAGAACAACAAAACAACAGTAACCACTTGCAATAAGTTTTCTTTCTGAGTAAGTCGATGATCATATGATCTTGTTAAAAGTTCATTATTATGCAACAAACTTATGTTTATACATGTTTAAAGTTTAGTTTGAGAGCATGTTTTCTCAGTTGTAATATTTAGTAAAATAGATTCAAGTGCTCTACTCATTGTTAATGCATTTGGTTAATCTTCACTATACATCTATCTATTCAAGGATTTGGCTAAAATTTCAAATTGATTTCATTTTTAAAGAGAAACTTAACATTTAGTTCGGAAATCAATTGCTTCATAACTCTAATCATAATGAGTAAATGAATATCTTCAAAACCGATTCCAATATTCCATATATTCACTACAATTTATTAAGTAACAAATTATATTTCAAGAAATATTATATAACATTCATAATGTAATAGCATCCTCATCTTGGTTAAGACACATTAGTAAAATAGATTCAATCAATACCATTAAAAGAGGATCATTCCCTTAATGAAAATTACACTTTTCTCAAAAATACCCTTATTTTTACAAAGGATTAATTAAATTCATTAATGGCATTTAGGTCTTTTGGTTTTGGGCCTACAAATACACCTAAATAGATCTACTAATAATGGGCCTATATATATTTAAAAGATATATTAACTTTAAATTTAATATAAGTATAAATATATTATGAAACATAAATAAATTAACAAACATGAAAATATCATTTTCTTAAATATATGTATCAATATTCAAAATGCATCATTTGAATATTATACAGATTTTCAATACAAACTAAATCATATATCCTACACCATATATCATATACATATCTAAATATCATTTTTCCATGTATAATGTCATTTTATAGATAATATTAATATGGCAATTACGAGTGTTCAAGAATATTTTAAAAATTATTTTAAAATCAAATTTTAAATCTAAAATAAAAACATAAACTTATAATAGGTTATTAATAACGAAAATAAACTAATATTGTCATATCAATAAGATTTTTATTATCATTTTTATACGGATAATATAATAACATTTCATCAAATTCTAAGGAATCACTAAGTTGTGTAATATTAAAAAAATATGAGTAATTTAATCAATTTTTTTTGAAAAAATACTATCAGATATTTTGTATTTTATCGGATCAATGGTATCAGATTGAAGGTTAATAGTGACTTTTTGAGTTTTTACCGGCTTATTTTTAATTAACGAATTTTTCATTGAATCTGAACCGGATTATATACAATGTATCAGATCTATAAGTTCGACCATGAATCTAGGTCGGATATGAAAATAAATCTTAAAACTCAAACATTATTATAGAACAACTGTCATATTTCAAACAGATACCATATTTTGAAAAGAAAAAAAAACAAATGATAAAAACTTAAAAACTCAATTTTTATGGTTCTAAACAGAAAATAATGGTAGTTTGTAAATCAGTTTTCGATCAATAAATGAAAAAAAAAAAAACAAATCCGCGCTTTCTAAGCACGGATCAAAATCTAGTAACAAATTATTTTTAATGCATTTGGTTAATGCAATTTGGATCTTATTACATTTTAATTGATTCGACAATAATACTTGTTTGATGTCAGATCTTCTTATAAATATATTAAGTTTCTTTTTAAGAAAAAAGTTAATACCATACCAAATCAATTAGTAGTAGATTATCCTTTTGAGATTTCTGAACACAAACTCTAAAAAGATCATATAATCTTACTTATTCATATTAATTTTTCTCAAAATAATATATTTATTTTCAAACATTTTTATATAAAATTGAAAGAATTGGTTCGAGTGAAATACACTAACCATAATTAGGAGGAAATTCAAATTAATATAGTAAGACCTAATACATATCGAAAGCACGTAATTTCATCTTGTAGTTTTTTCATAATACTTATACTATACAATTAAAAAACTAATGAAATAAAATGTCTTCTAAATATAAACTGTAAAATAATTTAAGATTATTTATTTAAATATCACATATATTATTATACTAGGTGACTTTCTCGTGCGCGTACACGGATACAAATATTTAAAAAATAAATATATTATAAATTAATTAATGTTTAAGTTTTTTTTTAATTATTTTATAATTTATATGTATGATTTTTGATTAATATTTTGTTATTTTCATTAAATATGTGCTTTTATTTTATAATAGCTAGTCGATTTGATTATTATTTGGATATATTATAACGTAATTTGACTATTTTTATTGTTCTAAATAGATAAAATTTGGTTAATGATTTTGGGTATAAAATTTTGGATTGTTTAAGTTACGTACTTTATAGGTTATATTGAGTTACATATATGTTTCTTCAAATCTATGTACAACTACTTTTGATTTTAGTTTAACAAAATTTGATGGATTTATTTATTACAGTATTTCAGTTCTTCATCGTAAATATCTAACTATACTTTAATAAAATTTTAAAATCTCATGAACGTATAGATATCTACAAATAAATTTCTTTACGTAAATTTAAAATAACTGTATACTTTAAATGTATAAAAGATAAATTAAAAATTATTCTAAATAATCTTAACCATAACAGTTCATATTGGTTTATGTATTCTTATTAAATGTATATTAGGTTGTATAAATATATTAAACTTTTTAGTAAAAAGGAAAAAAAATATTAAGCCTTACAGAAACTTTAGTGGTATATTAGGTTTGATTATAGTTTGTATATTTGTATTTATAATGTATTTTGGTAAAAAGAATTACATCTATATAATATTTTAGTTCATCAAAGATATCCTAGTTTATGTTATTTAGAAATTTTTTAATAATATGGGAAAATTTTGTTGATAAAATTAAAATAATGTATTATTGGTAAAAGAGATGTTTATTTCACATTAATATCAAGATTGTTTTTTTGTGAACTTTCCTTTTTTTTTATAAAATCACATCATATATAGTATAAATTTTCCTAAAATATGTTCTTTCTTTTTTTTGTAAAATATTTTTTATTTAGTCTTTGAATATTTCATTTTTATTATATATTTCATTTTGAAAAATAAATAAAAATACTAAGATTGAAAAATCAAAAACAAATAAGGAAAAAAGGAAAATACTTAAAATAAGGAAATTTGAAATATTATCAGATAGAAAGAAAATATCAATAATGACAATTATAATTATAATTAACCAATTCATTAAGGGTATCATTGTAATCAACTACTGTGAGAGTTAACGTGAGCGCGACACGTAGTAAACTGATTTCTCACATAATATTATAGAGATTAATTTGAAATCCATGCAATGAATGTACAGTATGTTACAATCTTTTGAAGATTTTTATATAACCTCTACAAAGATTTGACCCATTAATTTAGAAAGAAATCTCAAGACAATAAATAAATTAGATACTAAACATGTCTTACCCGCTCCATCGCTTGTATTTATAAGCATGCTCTTGCTCCCTTACTTTGTTCACACCAAGCACCAAAAGAAAAAATAAAGTATAGTAAAGCTTACATCATACCAACAAAATGGCATTATCAAAGCTTCAATCTGTAGTCTTACTCGTTATATGTTCTCTCCTAGTGACTTCTCAGTCAAGAGGTAATAAGGTTTATATTTTCTATTCATATCTACAATTAAAAATTATATTGTAATATTTGTCTAGTTTTTAAAAAAATATTGTTTTTACACCAAAAATAAATAAATTATTGTTTAACATTGTTAATTAACAGGTTTAAGTGAGAATACTGAGCATCGTTCAGATTGTGTTTACAAAGGTCCGTGTAAGACCTATCAGGAATGCAAGAGTCGGTGTGGACCGCCGAACTTTCCACCAACGACCATTGCCTCATGCCAAGTCAGAGCTCACGGCACCATTTGTTGTTGTGAAAAGATTAATTTTCTCCCATCAACTATTAACAATATATAAAATGGATCTTTGTTATTTACTGTGTTCTAAAATAATTGAGTTCTTATTGTTAGGAATTTAATAATGAAGTTAATCTAACTTATAAAAATATGCAATAAGAAATACGGATTGAAATTGGATCAATCCATGAACTGATAAACGAAATTTTGAGTTAAATTTAGAGTTATTTTAAAATTTCATAATTCTCTGTACGAGAACTGAAAATATAAAATCTAATGAAATATTTTGTAATCATACATAAATTTTTGTAACGAACTTGTTTTGCTTATGTACGTGAATACAAAAAAAAAAAATTCAACTCAATAATATTACGAGGAAGTTTTCCTATACGTGGCCTCCTTTGGTGCGGACTGCGGAGGAGCGAGAAACAATATGTTGACTTCCCTTTGACCATTTCATTCACCATATACACACATGAATTAACAGTCAGACGACCATGAAATAAAATTATTAGACCATGTTTATCCCTAATCCTTAGTGGGATCCTTAACCCAAAAACTGAAAAAAGTAAGTTCAAAAAAAAAAAAAAAAAAAAACTGAAAAAAGTGAATTAATTAAAAGAAAAGAAAAGAAAAGGTAGATTATCGATCTTTAAAATGAGATTTGTGTGACCGATTTTAAGAGGAGAGGGCTATAGAAAGACGTGTCAGGCTATGAGCCAAAGTTTTGTTTTTTTGTATTTTCTTTTTTTTTTGTCTTTCTTTCTTCTCTCCTCTCACTGTTCTCCGTCACAAAAGAAGGAGAGAAGCGGTGAACGACAATTCACACCAACTTGTTCGCTGCTTTGGATACTCGGAGGAATAAGAAGAAGAAGTCCGATAAGGCCAAAGCTTCCTCCTTCACTAAGGAGCCTGAGCCACAGGTCTTCTGATATCAACAGCTACGATGAAGATGATGACTATTTCGCTACCACTGCTCCTCCTCCTCAGCCCTTGTCGAGGTTAAAAGTCTATAGCTTTCATGTATGTATGTGTTCATTTCTGGTGGTTCTAGCTTGTGTTCAACCTCTTTAGATTAACATGCTTCAGGTGATACTACTTAAAACTACCCTCATTGATCACTCCAGCATTCAAAGGTTCTAGCTTTCTGTGAAGGAAGAGCCTGAGACACAAGTTCATCCAGAAGCAGAGCCTGAGGTGAAAAGGACTCCTGAATTTCGTTAATGGGTCCTTCCCCTTCGACCCCCCTTTTCACTGTTATCTACATCTTGTGATCCCTGCTCTAGGAATAATCATGTTCTTAGAATCTTATATAAAAATTATCTTTCGAGAACACTAATTTTTAAACTCTATATACATATGCTACCGACCTAGTACCTAATCTTGATGGCTGTATCGTTCTTGCTGCTCTGAAGCAGAAGTGTTGATACAGTTACCAAGATTATTAGCGAAACTTAGCATCTCATTATCAGACATTAACGATTTTAACCCCAAGAAATCTCTAGTCTCTCCACCACCGTCGTCTCCCACATCGTTCTTCTCGTCTACGGCGATAAAACCACCGTCGAAAGCTTCTCCAACGCCGTGATGATGATGAGGATGCTGATTCATCATATAGTAGTCTTGAAACCCGAATCCATGTTCTGATGGTGACGTCATCATCGATGCAGCCATTGTATTGTAGTAGTCATCAACCCTCTCTTCTTCTTCCTCTGGAGTAGCTGTTGACTTTGTTCGACCCATTTGAGCTGCTTTATGGAGCAAAGCTGTGGCTGACATTGCTGGAGATGAGTGGTGGAAGCTTGCAGAAGAAGAAGCAAGAGGGAAGTAATTAGCATTGTTGCCATTAGGGTTAGGGTTTGATGAGATGAGCCAAGGAGGGATGTTGTGGAAGTGATGATGTGGCTTTTCTTGCTTCATAGGAATGGGGATTGTTATTGTGGCTGGTGATGTTTTGTGAAGAGGAAGAGAAGTTTATGTTGTTTTGAGTTTGATGAGGAGAAGAAGATTGGATGTGAATAGGGTTTGGTATGGCTCTTGCACTCTCTTCTGCTAATGCATCACAAAATGCTCTATGAGTTAAGAAGCTATCCCTCCTGCATATATTCCACAAAACATCACAATTAATTAATTAAAATAAAAACTACTTTCAAATAAATCAAATAAACAATACGACTTTGTGAGGTTTTGTAGGTCCATGAAGCATCCCTTACTTATTGGTACATGGACATTTTTAAAAAATAACCTTAGTTTTTTTATTTTAATGACATCCATGTCATTTATCTGATGTGTCGCTTCCACATGCTTTCTCAGCCTACATTTATAACTACTAGAGATTTTTCCCGGGCTACGCCCGGGTTTATGCAAATATCATTATATTTAATACATATATATTACACATATATATAAATGAGAATATAAATATTAGTTTGTTTTAAATATGAGTGAAACACATTTTTTTTTACTATCTGAATATGTATGGGATGGTGAAAAAATGTAAAATTGATAAATAATTTGATAAAACTTATTTTAAATCACTAAACTTGCATTTTTTACTTAACTTCTATATTTTTTAAATATTTCAATTTGTTTTGTGTGGAAAGATTTTTTATTGAAAAAAAAAATTGTTTAAAATGTCAGTATTAAAACTAAATTGTAGAGAATTTATATTTAACTAAGTATATAATCTAAATTAATAACTATTTTAAAGAATATTCTATTTTTTATTGGTACGTAGCAAGGAATAATATATATTAAACCAAAATGCATGACTCTTATTTAGTTCTTAACAGTAACATCTACAAATGATAAGAGTAGAATATAAATAGTTATAAATTTAAATTATACATGAATAAATGTATTATGTTCTTTCTGTTTGTATTTCTTGATGTTTTGTATTTATGCACATAAATTAAAAAACATTTAGTTTGTTTCTCTATATATTTTATAATAAGAACACCTTCACTGTCTATCTATTAAAAACCATCATAAAAATAATAAATTTCATATTAAAAATTAAAAACGGTATATAGTTTGGAAAAAAATCTCTAAAACCTCATCTATTAGAAAATGGAGAAAGTAATTTTTATTGTATATATGAATAATTTCAGTTTATATATTATATGAGGGCTCAAGAAAATACATACACTTAATCCTTAAAAATTGGTTATGAATATGTATATTTCTAAGTGGCTTTATGAAGTTTTTTAACATTGAACTTAGTGAATATAATCAACACTTGGAATTATATTCAGTCGTATATGTAATGTAAATCGTATTCTATACAACTATCTTTTAAGAACCCATTAGAAATTTATTTTTTATATATATAACATACTGCTACTTCAGCTAAGCTTTGTATAACTAATTTTAATTTGAAATTATCGTTCCATCTCTATATTTGTATTTTACTAAGCGCACCATTTTGGCTATGAAAACAAAACACACCAAACCGAATCCTCAGGAACACACAAACCGTAGAAACTTTTTTAATCTTCCCATTACAAATATTCTTTTAGTTTCCTTCTTACATTGTCGTCACCACTTCCAACTCTTGTGTCTTACTTCTTCTGTGGTGTATGAATCTTGTGACTTACTTCTTTTCAGGTGTTTAAGACATTCCTTTCATGTTCAACGGTTGGAGTCAAACATACAAATAATAGTTTACAGTTGAACAACCATTTCCGCTTACCCAAAACTAATTCAATACCTTATCTACCCAACACTGATTTGTCTCCAGAGCCGCATTCCAACTTCTACTCCACAGCTTGGACCTTGAATCAGGCAAATAATGATAATCGAATTTGACATCAAGTTCTGGTGACATTATCCCCTCCAAATTTATTCAATACTCAATAATGTGTACATTAAGAAAAGATTAATGTGCATACACATGCGATTTCAAAGAAAAATAAATCACCAGGTTTGTCTTCCTACTCTGCTGCTCGAGCTATTACAGCCACCTCCTGTCATAAACCCATTTTCAGCAGATTTCTTTGAACCACCTTCAGAGACACATTGACCATTGAGATGAATCAAAATTGAGTACATTACTCTAGTTTGCAGGAAAAGCTTTTTGTAACCATGTATATTTAGTAGTAGTGGAGAAGCAATATAATCTCCAAATGGTGCAGAAGTGTAGGAAACTACACGTTCACATAACAATAGAATCAGTCGGTGGCAAGCAAATAAATAAGTGGGAGGTAAAAGTTATTCATGAAGGATAAATCTATGTTCAAGATCTCAAATGCTAAAACACCCTTGACAAATCAAACAATTGCGTCAAAAAGAGAAGAATTGTGTATCAGTACCTTTCGTTCCTCTATCAAAGCTCAGTCTTAGGCTCATGCTGGCTATGTTCCATTGACCAGTTCATCTGTCCCTAAAAAATTAATTATCACAAAGTAAGCCAGTTTACACATTTTGTTAGTAAGTTAAAACACATTCAAGATATTGAGCACAAATATATGCTTGACAGAGATTTGGAGATTATTAAACATACATTAACGTGGGAATCAAGAGATTATAGTTTTTTTCTCGGCTTAAGGGGTACCCTCTTCAGCATTGTAGAAACATGGTGAATAGTCTTTTTCAAGATAAGATTTGTCTCGCCAACTGCTATAAGACTTTTATTTGCTACACCATTTATCTATTGTATCATTAAGATCAAATATGCTTGTTGAAGTAAACTTTCAAGAGATAAGTACATAAACTCGTGTAGCTGTCATACCAATTCTCTCGTGTTGGTGCGAAGAACATATGTATAAGAAATGGTTTTCAATAGAATCAGAGTAAGAAGATTACAACAATGCCAGATTCACTGCTCAATTAAAAAAGATGAGAGCTTTGCAAAACTTATCTAAATCTCTTTTATGGACCACACCTTCAGGTTCGAACACGTGTAGGCGACACTTTTGCAGATTTCTGTAAAAATGGAATCTCGAACCAGTTAAGACGGTTGACATAAGAGAAACCAATTTACCATCAGGATCAAAAATTCTGGAAAAGAATTAAAGCTTTAACCTTTAGGAGTGGTTGATAACTCTCGCTGGAGACTGAGCTCTAGGAGACGCCGCTCTTGCAGGCGACTGAGACCTTGGAGACGCCACATTTCTCTTGACAGCAACCCTTTTAATAGACGCATCTGCGTTGTTGTTGCTGCTTCTCTTCTCTTTACCCGTTGCAGGAACCGAAACGAACTTGGCAGGTATATTGTTGTTGTTACTCGAATTTACAGAACTGCCAATGCCGTTATTAGGGTTCGTCGTCTCCGATCTTCTCTCCGGAGATCTGCTTACTCGTCTGCTACCGCTTCCTCTCTCCCTACTCCCCGATCGGTAGCTCTTCGAGTCCTCCCTCTCACTGCTCGGAGTCCGTCTCTTCCGCTCCCGACGCGACTCTCCGCCGCCGCGCTGCTGCTGATGAATCCGCCGCTCGGCTTCTTCTTCCTCTCCTCCGTCTTCCGCATCGGCTTTTTCTGCATCGCCGTTCTTGTCGCCGTCCACGTTAATTCTTGTTTTAATCTCTTGTTTCCCATCTTGGGTTTTGATTCTTCTGCTTCGAGTTTCTTCGCATGTGATAAAATATTTAACATCATTATTTATTGAGAAAAAAACAGAATTTGGAGAAGATGAAGTGCAAGCGTCTGAAAGGAGTCGCGAAAGAGGAAAGTCGGGAAGATTGAAGGCGTGGGTTTTGATGGGCCAAAAGATAATTTTAAAAGAGCCCATATAAATTTTAAAAGAACCCATAGAGAAGTCCACTTTGTTTCATTAATGGTGACATGTCAAAATAAAATGTTCTGATTGGCCTGAATTTCTCATCCTACGTGGACAGTCTTAGAGCTCTAGAATAAGAGCTTTTAGTATAGTATAGATTTTTTCTACACTAGACTAAATTACTAATAATTCCATTGATACCATTTATGAAATTATGTATTGTATTATATCTATTGCATTATATTTATATTTTTTAAAAATAATAAGGAATCGAAAACAAACTTACACGATGACGTTTTCAACACTTCTTACACAACGACCTTTGCAACACTAGGAATATAACTTTTTACACTAACGATTAGTAAATGGTATCATGGGGCTTATAGCATGCACAAAAAAAATAATGAAATTACTGAATAATATAGCACAGTCATTTTTATACTGTATATTTTTAAAGAGAATAAGGATCTGAATAATTTTCTGGTGAGATTACAATCGACCATTTGTATAGTGATTATGATTATACATTTTATATTTGATCCTACATAATATTAATTAATCAAACTATGGAGTTAATAGTAAATGTTTAACAAAACAATAAAAAATTAAACATTAAATATGTGGCCACAGCTAGATACATACTTGTATATTAGTCTTTGATATTCAATATCCCGATCATATTCAAACACACAAATAAACTTAATCTTATATAAGTACTGTGTTATCTATAGTTTCCAAGTCATCACTTTGATATATATATATTTATTTATTTATTTTTGTAACACTATCACTTTGATATAAGATATTCGTTTTATATATTGAGTTGATTAGCTCGAAACCAAAGGAATTATATGCGTATTGACACCGCAAAACTATATTCATGTTGTACTTATCAACCCATTTTGAAACGTAACATATTATATATGTGCTTCGTACATACATGCTTGTTATATATCTATGTTATTGTAAATTGCCAATGTAATTATGATTACTTTTGTAGTTCTTTGTCGATTTAACAAACATGGTTAACTTTTGTAGTTCTTTGACGAGTTAACAAACATGGTTAACTAACTAACAAACATGGTTATTATATATGTGCTTCGTACATCTTCTTTTTATTATTTGAAGAGCATTTTAGGAGACTAACCTCATGTTCATGTGTTATTAACAAGAATGACATTTTCTATGTGGCATCACCATAGGTCTTCTCAGTCTCTTTATGTAAAAACCCTCTACTTACTAAATTAATTACATTTTTTACCATTACTCATTAAATATAGTTTAATATAATGTGTAAAACATATTAATTGATTACGTGGGATGTTATGGATGATAATATGAATGGCTGTATGTGAATGTAAAACATTATGGTGATCTATATATATTTCGAACATGCTTTTAATGTTTGTAATGGCTTGTATGCTTCCGTCACTACATGGTCGATGGTTTACAATTTAGGTCAATATCGTATGAAATATAATGATATATTATGTGATATAAAAATCGATTAACAAATCAAAACCAACTGTTTGTTGCAGTTTTTTATTTCTTTGTAATGTTGCTTTATATATGATCTAAAGGTTACGTTGATATCAAATTCGGTTATTGTAAACATGTTTTATATCACTATAAAATGGTATATGTCTTCATATTATTAAACGATCCATTTATTTTTAAAGACATCGTAGTACATGTAATATAACATAGTGCTTCTTTGCAATGTTCAGTATGTTTAAAATTGACATGAAACGATCCAATATATTAATTTAAAAGGATTGACAAGTAGAAATGAAATCATGTAACATATGGAAACTAAAAATAGAAAGAAGTAATGCGTGATTGACAATTAAATGCGGAGATATGATCAATTAGGAATTCTAGACAATTGAGTATTATCAATCATGCGATTGCAAAATAGACGACCATCTTAATGTTTGATCTCTTTTTTCCATATGAATCGAGATATGATACGATTTTATTTTTAAACATTGATGGTCGACTATGAATACTTTTCTTTATGGGAAGTCGAATGTTTAGACTTCTAAATTTATTATGGTTGACTAATTTGAGCTAACTATTTAGGTATGACAATATTACAATTTTGATTCTTGACTTGATTACTTTTTGCCATATAAATTCAGAGATCATGCACAATTAGGGATTCTAGACATAAATATTATCAATGAGGAGATTATAAATTAATGAAAATTAGACGATCCTTTTTAAATTGTAGACATAAATAATTTATTTCCAAAGAAAACAGCCACAATTAGGGATTGTATTCAAGATTTTTGGCGTAAAAATTTAGTTGCCAAGAGAATTTTCACCATTTACAATTTATATTCCATGCAATATACATATATACCTTACATATACTATGTCTACACCTCTATCACAGCCCAAACAATTCAAAACTATCATTTAAAATGCAAGGCTTGAATTTCATCTCTGATTTAAAATCAAAGAAGTCTCTAGGGATGATTAAGGTGAAAGTCATTAGACTTTGGAAGAAATATTCAGCTGCTGATGGAGAGACTATAGAGATGGCTTTTGTTGATGAAAAAGTAAGTTATAAATTTTGATGCATAGTACATCTTCAACATGTTAATTCTTTATTATCTGATGTTTTTTATTTATTTATAGGAAATGGCATTTACTATATGATATCACCAAACGATGTATGTCTTACAAATATTTACTATTCTGTAGGATCAAAAAACCGAATATTCAAGAGCCACTCTTCTCCCTCATGGTGTATGACTATAATATTGTTTTGGTTATATATATTAACATTGACTTCTTGAATGGATCATACAATTTCACATGTTGTACATAATATATTTATTAACTGTTAAATGTAGTTTTTATTTTCGTTAAGGTTACTGATCGTGTATTTTTGAAAGGATCATACAGTTTGTTCTTAAACAACGTGTTGTTTTGGTTTTTTTTTTTTGAAAAGATCAAAATTGGTATGGTAGTTATTAAATTTTTTTTAATGAATTGATATTCGGGGTCCTTTGATATTTTTGGATAACCGCTCTAACAAAAAAAAGAATTATAGAAATCATAAAACATGATTTGCAATCTTTTTGGTTTGATTGAAAAGTCAAATTAGACTATTAATGTAACAAGTCATTTATAATTCAATGTATATTTGGTATTCAAACCTACGTTTCCTTATCTTATTCATTTAATTTATATAATTTATTCTCCACATAAAAGTTGGACTAGACATCAAAACTACTATAATCTTTTTCAACCCTAAGTTTATTTTCCTTAATTTTGTACATTGATAAAGTTTATTCAAACCTAAGTTTCCTTTCCTTAATTTTTGTTTTGTTTTGGGTGATGTCAATAAAATTAAAAGAACTTAACTTGTGGGTCAGTAACACTTGAGACAATCATGTGCTTATTTAGGCCTGTATGATTTTCTCTATTCTTTTGTATATGTTTAATTGTGAGAAAATAAAAAATAATTCTCATTTTTTTTTGTATTTGTTTCATGTACATTAAGAAAGCTGACCATATTATTTTCAACAATTAATGATTTGGTTAACTAATACTATGTTTAACTGTGAGAAATATTATTTTCAGGTTTATTATTACTAATACTATGTTTATATATGTTTAGGTGGCCAACACGTACATCAAAATAATCTCATATATCATTAAAATTAAGTATTTTTCCATATATTAGTCTTTGCTTATTCTTATATATTTACTTTTACACAATATACTTCAATTACACAAGTTTTTTTTTTTAAGTTGAAGCTTACTTTATATAAACTTACATGCACAATTTCGTTCAGTATTTCATTATATAATATATAATATTTGTTAATATGATTTTGAACTTTCTAATGTCTATAAATTAAAAGTTTTAATCTAATTTATTTCATTCATCCTGCGCAGAGCGTAGGTTACCACCTAGTATATGTTAATTATGAAGCGCCTAGCGTAGTTTCGAACATGAGCATATAGTATATCCCCCATACTAGCTCTGAAATATGGTTAACTAAATAACAAATATTATATATTATATAATGAAATACTTGTGGTTTAGGAATAGAAATTAGTAATTATATATTCCATTTAGGGAAACATGCAATAAGTATAGAATATTTTCTTTAATGGAAAAATAGTATATCACAAATTTCATTGTGTATTTGATTATTAGGTTTGTATACATATGCTTTTTAGAATATAAATCATTTAAGATAATAAATGCGCTATTAATCTGTCAAAGTATAATATTTGTATATCGAAATAATATATGAAAGTTACCATATGTGGCATTCTAATTGATTTGCCACATAAACCATATAATTATACATTGATTATAGATTCAATTTATTCGTCTTATTTTGTGGATAATTTAAAGCAAAATCGCAAAAAATATTATACGGCGATATATTCAAAACCGCAAACTATATTTCCTATTTGGTTATTTAATGCACGTCTTTGGAAATGTTTTGAAAATTGGTTTGGATATCGATTCAGTATAGTTACTGGATGACTGACTTGATCGGTTCAACTTGTCGAACCAAATTTTATATTTAAAAATTATATATATATAATCATATATTTATGGATCTAAAAAATTGTTTTAAATATAATATGTTTTTATTATATATTTTATTAACTAAAAATAAACAATAAACATAAATCTAGGTATATATAATAACCAAGCAAATATTTTGTGAATTGAAATTGATAAAAAAAATTAACTAATCGTTCAAACTACAGTATTTATTTTTTCTTATAACTAAAATCTTAATTTTTATAAATATTAAAAAAATAAGAATAGTGTATGAGAGCAACACAAAAAATACTTATATTTTTAAGAAAATAGAATTAAATTAAAAAACCAATTAAATAGTAATAGTCACACATTTATTATGAAATATAAAATTTTAATAAAAAATAATAACACATTAATTATATGTTAATTTTTAGAACTCGGTTTTAAAGTTGACTCAAGTCACGGTTTTACCGGTTTTGAGTGGTTTTATCAGTTTTTCTTAAATTTCAAACCGAAATTCGGCTTTTTAATGAATCACGATCAAATTGGTCCAATTCGGTTTGACCGGCCGGTCCAATATTTCGAAACATTGTTTTTGAATGTACTTTAGTAACAACCAAGTCTCCTCTTGGTTTAACATTTTATGTAACATAATATTTTATATAATATATAATTATGTGCATGGCGCGGTGTCTATCTAGTGTTGTATTATTTGTGGGGGTGTGTCATGTGTGAATAATAAGGTGTGAATAATAAGAGGATAGAACAATATAAAATAAACGTAAACCGTACAAAAATTCATATTAGGACAGAAGAAAAATATATATTACAAGTTAAATTAAAATGAAGTACCATTGGGCTTTCTCTCTCATCTTTGTTCCCTCTCTAGTATCTTTCACAGATAAGAGAGAAAGTGATTTCATTGTCGCCAGCCGGTTTCCTTCGGCCTTGACTCCCGTGGATTGGGGTTTTGTCTCATGGAAGCGGTGGCTTCCATAGCACTTGCTTCGTCGGCTTCTCCCCTGGAAACGATGGTTCCTTAAGCACTGTTTTTGCCGGCATAAATCCGATCGTTGCTTCTTACCCTCCCCTGCCTCACTGACTTCTCGATCTGATCCTCTGTCTTCTGCCTTCCCTTTGGTCAGGGATGATTCATCTTCAAGCTAAAATTTATTTTCAAAGATGGTCGATTGTTCTCGCAGGAAGAACAGAGTTCTTTGGTTCGATTGAAGACGGTGTTATCTTCTAGAAGCCTTGATTCGCCAGACTAAGATCTTCGGGTTGAACTTATGTGAGTGCTTCTCTGTTGGTCTCTTCACTGGTTCGTTTCCGCTGATAGTGGAGTTCGTCGTGCATCTTCTCTGGCTCCCGCAGAGGAAGCGATCTATTTCCTTGACGCGTGTATAGTGAGCGTTGGGCGTTCATAAACGTGGTGGGTGACGTGTTTCTCGTTTCTTCCACAACGGTTTAACTTGTTGGGCTTACAGCCCCAAGTGTTGTTTTCATGATACCCTACTTGTTTGGGCTTATGTTGTTCTTAAAGTTTGTAGGCTCTGTTCCTTTTGGGCTTTGTCCCTTTAATAAAATTCAGTTGACAATTTTTTTTTAAAGTATCATAATAATAAATCCTCTATATATTAATAGAGAAACATTTAGAAATTTATAACATATAGTTTGTACTAATTAAAAAAGTGTCTTGTTGAGTTGCCACGTAATTAGTATGTTAATTTTGCGCTTAAGTGTCGGCTTGAAAATCAATTGAAAATTTTGTTAGTCCAAAATCAAATTGTTAGGGAATATTATATTATATAATATATCCATTAAAAAATATTCAGTTATCAAATTGAAATTATTATATATTTTTCCTTAAATAAAGCATACGGAATTACCTAATGTGATTAAGATATATATGGAAATTAATGATTTTAAATAATAAAGATTTGCTAACAATCTGTATATTTTCTATCATTTTCATTTAATTATTTATTACTGAAATAAATTACACAATTGCATTAATCATATAATAAAAATTTGATTTTGTTTTTATATGTTGTATTTTGATTTTTTTAAACGAGTATAAATTACTAAAACTGTTAAAAGTTTCGCATAAACTTTTGTGATCAAGGTTTAAATTTTTTTCTAATAAGATAAAATGATTGTAAAATCATATGAATAAATAATTTTATTTTAATAGGTGCCTATGTTAATATATATTAAATTAAACTATACATCATACAAAATATATACTTATATTTTGATATCTGTGTTGAACATATATTGAAAAGTTAATATTTTAATTTCGATATCTTCATTGTTTTTTAAGTGATTATAAATTATTGAAACCACTAAGCATTCCACATTTAAAAAAATCGTTGGTGTAAATTTACTATATATTTATTTGAATATCACTAAAATTTAATTATATATCATATACGATAGATAAGACTGATTGTTTTGATTTATTTACGGTAAAATGATTGCGAATAAACAAGAGCGGTCGTTTGATTTATATGTACACGCTAATTTATTATATAATAGTAACTTATTCTTAGTTATTTAATATATAATTATTTATTTATTAGTTCATAATATGCAGAAAAACATAAATAAGTAATAAGTATAAAATATGTATACTGCACAAGGCGCATATATTAACCTAAGTATGTATCTCTTTAGTAATTTTAAATCTTGAACATTTTCTGAATCTCACGCCAAAACAAAATAATGAAATGAAAATAAACTTAAAAATCAATATTTATATCAAGCAATAACCAAAACCAAAAAAGCGACACAAAAATGAGAAAAATATTATTGAAGATAGATAGGATTTGCACGTGAACGTAAACTTGTCGTAATCATAATTAATTTTTAAATTGCTAAATCATGATATAAAACCGAGCTGACATAGTTTCATTGTAACCAAATAGTAGGCTTGAGATTCTTCGACCTAAAAGTTAGGTTTTTATATGATAAGTGATTTTTAACTTTTTTTTTTTTTTTGAAAAGGGGATTAGCTCATCATTAAACCAATTATGTAATTAACAAAAACGTTTTTGAAAAAATTGTTTAAGAGCCAAAAATATTAATTCGATCAAAAATATAAATTTTATTTTTCCATACAATATTTCTTAAATAATTTTCATATAAATTCACTCTGTGCAAAGCGCATGTCTTAGGATCCTATTAGTTTTTTAAATGAGATTCTTTGAGCTACTTAATTAATTATTTCCTTTGTCCTATTCAAAATTAAATGAAACTATTCATATACTATGTGTCACTCATTATCATATCACACCACACATCTTGTCTTCTTGTACATATAACCATAGACTTAAAATATGAATGCACAGGTTTCATCAAATGCATCTTTGATAAAATAAGAGAAAAAAAGAGCATATATCCTATATATTAAAAGAGAAGCATTTGGGTTAAATGCATTCACACTATGTTCGGCACGTGGCACATTCACATCACTTTGAAACGTAATGTGCTGACGTGTTGTTTTAATAGAGCTCCTCGTAAGAAATAGTTTAGGAAAGAGAAAATGTTTCCTTTTTTTATTCTAAACACGTGGCTGTTTTATTATTAATTTTATAACGATCGATGTTCTATTTTGTGCTGATGACGCACTCGTCTTCACTGTTCCCTCATGTTTTTTAATATTAATCAGCGGTATCTTTATATATTTATCAACCACCTTTATATATTTTTACATACACATACATGTGCATGTTGAAGTGAACATCTATATAGTTAAATATTCACTGCAAGTGAGAATTCTAATTCTATAGGAAGTTAAAATATTCTTTCATTTTAATGTTTCCTTTCACCATTGACCAAATTGTAATGAAATCATTTATCTTTATATTTATTTTTCTTCAACTATTATCTAGATTTGATTTGATTTTGCATGCGTTTAGAAATTATAATATGAAACGAATGGTTGACAACAGGATTGTCTAAAATCCATATAACATGAAATCAAACAAATAATAATAGTCTCTGGTTTATCACAAAAAAAAAACAAAAACCTCAAGCCTTTTAATCGAACAAACGAAAATTAATATGGATTTAGGATACTAGTTATATAATAGGAGACTAAAACCCGAAAAAACCAACTTAAAACCGAACCGGTATCCAAATTAAACAGACTTAATGTCTTATTATCTTTAAAATAATAAAATTAATAATCTCATTTCGCGCAAGATGCGGATTACTACCTAGTATAAATTACATGTTGGTCTTATTTTACCTTGAAAAGAGAGTACACAGATTCTCTTGTTGCAGTGTTATTCTCCAGAGGACAACAGATTCGATCAGAGGCACTTTCTGTATAATAACAAGTGGCCATACCAGTTTAAGAAGATTGACGAGATTGTTGACGGCCTAAAGACTCAGTTGCTTTTCGGGGAGAAGAAGGAAGCTCCGGCAAAGAAGTTGGAGTCGTGGCAGCAAACTCCGGTGATCCAACACGGGTCTCTGATGAAACCTCTTTGGTGCTCTCTGTTTCAACTTAAAGTGAAAGTTTGGAACAGTACGGAAATTAATATGTTTGTGTTGAAGAGAACAACAAAACAACAGTAACCACTTCCAATAAGTTAAAAGCAGTAGCACATTACTGATACATTGCACACTGAATCAAGTCTTTGAATTATATCATTTGCTTAGTCAAAATATAAGAACACTAACACATTAAAAAAAAAAATTGAACTGATATAAGCAGCACCAGATACCATATCGCAAATTTGTTAAAGACTTAGTGTTCTGTTTTTAGCTTTGATTATTTACCTTCAGTAACAATATGCATTACGTATATGAGTTTACACTTTTTGTAATATTTACAGTTAAGCTCAAACATTGTACTCCATTCATATATAACTTTGAGTTAGTATACTGGTAAGACTTCATATTATATGGTATCTTTTATTCTATACGTATTGTTAAACTGCTTCTTCAATGTTTTGTGTAAGCCACGTTTTAGTTTCTTATACCAATCAATTAATTATACTAATGGGTTTTATATTGTTAACATGATACATTTTTAGCGTGGTATGTACAATCTCGAAATTAGCATATAAACTAGCTACCCCACCCATGAGATGCCCCGATCATTACCATAATATCACGGAGATAATTGTACACACCTTCTTTTTCAAACGAATTAAGCAACTTATATCGGCGACATTGGCATTGGCAATGACTAGTGTTCCAAGGCGATTATAAAGGTATCACTCGGATAGCTACTAATTTTCCTAATGAGTGTGGTTACAATTTGATTATTTTGTGGTAATCAATCCAACCCAAAGCTCATTAAGTCATTAAATAATATTCCCTCCATTTCATTAAGATAAACTTTTTAGAAAAAAGTTTGTTTCACAGAAATGTATTTTTTATGTTTCCTATGAAAAAATTATAAACTTTAAGAAAATTAATTGACTTTATTGAATTATTATTGATTAAAAGTTATTGAAAATTAAAAATTACAGAAAACAATACATTTATTATGATAGTTTAATATATTTTCTTAATATGTCTGAAAATACTAAAAAGTTTATCTTTATGAAACGGAAAGAGTACTATACATCTATCTATGCAAGGATTTGGCTAAAATTTCAATTTGATTTCATTTTTAAAGAGAAATTTTACATTTATTCCGGAAATAAAATGCTTCATAACTCTAATCATAATAAGTAAAGGAAAATCTTCAAAACCGATTCCAATATTCAAAATTTTCACTACAATTTATTAAGTAACAAATTATATTTCAAGAAATATTATATAACATTCATAATGTTATAACAGTCTCATCCTACTTAGACGCGTTAGTAAAATAGATTCAATAACTCAACTTATTTTTAATGCATTTTGTTCATTTTAAATTATTAATTTCATAATTTTATCTCTGAACTCAAATGTTCATCATGCAATTTGGATCTTATACATTTTAATTGATTCGACAATAATACTTGTTTGATGTCAGATCTTATTATAAAAATATTAAGTTTCTTTTTAAGGAAAAGTTAATACCAAATCAATTAGAGCATCTCCAACCCCACTCTATTTTTCACTCTAAAATAGAGTTTAGAGTAAAGAATGCTCCAATGGTACTCTATTTCTTACTCTATAATAGAGTAAAAAATAGGTTTACTCCAAATATAGAGTAATTTTTTTTTTTTTGTTCATCACTCTATTTTCTACTCTAAAATAGAGTAACATTGGAGCAAACTCATACTCTATTATAGAGTTACTCTATTTTAGAGTAAAAAATAGAGTGAACCATTAGTAGTAGATTATCCTTTTGAGATTTCTGAACACAAATTCTAAAAAGATCATATAATCTTACTTTCTCATATTAATTTTTCTCAAGATCATATATTTAATTTCAAACATTTATAATATAAAATTGAAAGAATTGGTTCAAAAGTTGAGCGATATACACTAACCATAAAGAAATTCAAATTATCTTGTAGTTTTTTCATAATACGTATACTTTTTTTTTGGAACACTATATAATTAATGGGTCAAATCTTTGTAAAGGTTATATAAAATTAATATAATAAGATATGTGATATTTAAATTCATAATACTTATACTATATAATTAAAAATCTAATGAAATAAAATTTCTTCTAAATATAATCTGTAAAATAATTTAAGATTATAAATTTAAATATCACATATATTATTATATTAATTTTATATAACCTCTACAAAGATCTGACCTATTAATTTAGAAAGAAATCTCAAGACAATAAACAAATTAGATACTACACATGTCTTACCAGCTCCATCGCTTGTACTTATAAGCATGCTCTTGCTCCCTTACTTTGTTCACACCAAGCACCAAAAGAAAAAAAAAGAGAGAGAGTAAAGTTTACATCATACCAACAAAATGGCATTATCAAAGCTTCAATCTGTAGGCATACTCGTTATATGTTCTCTCCTACTGACTTCTCTGTCAAGAGGTAAGACGTTTATATATTATAATCATATCTACAATCAAAAATCATATTTAGATCTGTCTAATTTTTTTTATTGTTCACAATGGTAATTTACAGATGTAAGGGAGAATGACGAGCATCGTTCGGATTGTGTTTACAAAGGCCCGTGTAAGAGCAATCAAGACTGTAAGAGTCAGTGTGGTCCGCCTAACTTCCCACCAACGACTATTGGCTTATGTCAAGCCAGTCCTAGAGGCCACGGCAACATTTGTTGTTGTTCCAAAGATTAATATTCTCTTTCTCAAAAAAAAAAAAGAAGATTAATATTCTCCCATCAGCTATAATCCTAGAATTTTTTGTACTTATATATTATTAAATTCTAATAAGTTCCAATGTTTAAGCAGAAAACAAAAAAGTTTACTTCATTTTTGGATTTCAAAATTCATCTATATATATAAACTTAATCTTATGTAAAGTAGATCTTTGTTACTCACCATTTTATAAAATAATTGAATTCTTAAGTAACTGTTAGGAATTTTATATTGAAGTTAATCCAACTTATAAAAATATATAAGAAATATGGATTGAAATGGATTAATCTATGAACAAAACGGAATTTTGAGTTGAACATTTATGACTTTCCGAAAGTGTTAAGTTTGACATTTATGATCAATCTAACTTGGTATGTTAGATTTAGAGTTATTTTAAAATTTCATAATTATTTGTAAGAGAATCGACAAGAGAAATTATAATTAAATTAAATATTTTAAATTTCATAACTATGTCAATACAAAAAAAAATTCATTTCAACTCAATAATATGAGGAGGAAGTTTTCCTACACCTAGCCTCTTTTGCACGTGCGGACTTCACCTTGACCATTTCATTAACCATAAAATACGCAACGAGGTCTTAGCTATGAAATAAAATTATAATTTTTCTGGTATAAAGTTGCCTTACTTGCACCGGGATGATTATCTTTCCGAGAACACTTAACATATAATATTTTTAACTTCATATAAAAATCTCTATACATATGCTAGCGACCTAGTACCTAATCTTGATGGCTGTATCGTTGTTGTTGCTCTGAAGCAGACGTGTTGATACAGTTGCCAAGATTATTAGCGAAGCTTAGAATCTCATTATGAGACATTAACGGTCTTAACCCCAAGAAATCTCTAGTCTCTCCTCCACTGTCGTCCACCACATCGTTCCTCTCATCTCCGGCGTTAAAACCACCGTCGAAAGCTTCTCCAACGCCGTCATGATGATGAGCATGATGATTCATCATATAGTAGTCTTGAAACCCGAATCCAGGTTCTGAAGGTGACGTCATCATCGATGCAGCCATTGTAGTTGTGATCAGCTTATTATAGCTCGACTTCTCGTCTTCCTCTGGAGTGGTTGTTGACTTTGAGGGACCCATTTGAGCTGCTTTCTGGAGCAAAGCTGTGGCTGACATAGCCGGAGATGGGTGGTGGAAGTTTGCTGAAGAAGAAGCAAGAGGGAAGTAATTAGCATTGTTGCCATTAGGGTTAGGGTTTGATGAGATGAGCCAAGGAGGGATGTTGTGGAAGTGATGATGTGGCTCTTCTTGCTTCATGGGAAGTTCATCATGACCATGGGGATTGTTATTGTGGCTGGTGATGTTTTGTGAGGAGGAAGAGAAGTTTATGTTGTGTTGAGTTTGATGAGGAGAAGAAGATTGGATGAGAATAGGGTTTGGTATGGCTCTTGCACTCTCTTCTGCTAATGCATCACAAAATGCTCTATGAGTTATGAAGCTATCCCTCCTGCAGATATTCCACAAAACATCACAATTAATTAAAATAAAAACTACTTTCAAATAAATCAAATAAACAATGCGACTTTGTGAGGTTTTGTAGGTCCATGAAGCATTTTGTATTATTTGTGGGGGTGTGTCACGTGTGAATAATAAGATGATAGAACAATATGAAATAAATGTAAACCGTACATAAATTCATATTTAGGACTGAAGAAAAAAATTATATATATATATAACCAGTTAAATTAAAAAAGAGGTACCACAATAATAAATAGTTGTTTAAATGAGATTCTTTGAGCTACTAAATAAATTTATCACCTTTGTCCTATTCAAAATTAAATGAAACTAGTCATATACTATGTGTCACTCATTATCACATTACACAACACATCTTGTCTTCTTCCTTGTAGATAACCTTAGACTTAAATATGAATGCACAAGTTTCATCAAATGCATCTTTGATAAAATAAGAAAAAACATATGAAATTAAATGTTGGTTTAATTTTACCTTGAAAAGAGAGTTCCACAGTCGCATTTGTATTCTTTGGTGCCACAAGTCTTAGCATGAGCCTTCCAATCTGATTGCACCGCATACTTCTTCGAACACTTATCGCATTTCCATTTTTTCTCCCCATGTTTTCTAAAGAAATGCTTTTTGATTCCTGTTAAGTCTCCTAGAGCTCTTGATGGATGATGATGGACACAGTTTGGCTCGGGACAGACATAGACTTTCTTCCTTATCACGTCTTTGTTTGATCTTTGTTTAAGCTTCCATGGTAGATTGTGTCCTCTCTTGTGAAGCTGCAAGTTCTGGTCTCTTTGAAACCCTTTGTTGCAGATCTCGCATATGAATCTGTTTGTTGCCATTAGTGTTTTTGGTGATAAAGCCAACACTTCTGCTTCTGGGTCTGAATAAAAAAAATCAGGAAAAACACCAAAAATGAATTATTAAGACAAAACTCAAACGGGTACAAACAATATTCGTTTTATTTGTTGAATTTATATATAAAAAATCTTAAAATTACCTGGATTGCCGGGTTGGTTTCTCTTCTTCTTTTGAGATGGTTGTGGAGCAAGACACTGTTCTTCCTGTTGCTGATTTGGATTAGTGTTGTAATGAAAGTTGGAGCCACTAGTCTCAGTTCTGTTTCCTGAAGACACACTTGCATGATCTCCTGAAGCTGATGTTAGATTGGACATGTTTTCCTCCCCATGTTGTTGTTGATGATTATATAACATATCTTTGTTCATCATCATCAGTATTAAAACCTTAATAAGAATTAATAAAACAAAAAAATTCAGATCTGTGTATGTAATTAGTAAAAAGCAGACAAATAGTAGTGGGGAAACTAGCAAAAAGAAGACTCAAGCAGAAACATCCAAGAAGTTCTTGAAACCCATATATAATTATATAGCTATTTAAATTAAGCTTTCTTGGTTGGCTTCAACCCAAGAGACAAGCTTTAGCTTATGGGAAAATCAAAAATAATAATAAGACCCAAAGTCCAAGATATGTCAAGAGAGAAAGTTTGTTTGAAAGCTGAACATAAGAACCAGAGTTTTGTTCTTGTTCGTTTCAAACTTGAACAAGAAAGCTTTTAAGGCTTGCTTTTTACCAACAACACTCCAAAGAAACATTAACAAACAACAAGAGCACACAACAATCAATAACAAAATAAGAAAAAAAAAGCAAGAAGGAAGAAGGAAGTAAATCCACAATACCTAGAAGAAGAGGGGAGAGAAGAGAGAGATTGTGGACAAGAGAAGAAACTCTATTATCTTTCTCTCTTTGTGTTATATTTGAAGCTTATAAATTCGGAATTTAAAAGAAAATAATAATAATAGCAATGGGGAACCCTACTGCTAATGGAAAAAAGAAATTATAAATAATAATTTACAGCTTACACAGAAGCACAGAGCAGTCTGTCCTTTTAAATTATTATCACCGTTTTTCATACAATATGGTTATTGGGAAACTGTTTTTTATATAATTTTTTTTGTTTTGATAAAGAAAGGTGGGCCAAATTTTTATATACTTTCTCGCACAGTTGTGTGAAAAGCTTGCAGAAAGAGGATTGTAAGTTTGTACGTTTCTCGAGATAGTGAGAAGACATGTTTGAATTCGCTTTCGTGCATGCACTCACTATTAATAGTTTTTATTATTCCAGTCTTCATAATTGTACTGTGTTTTGTGGAACAGAATCTGTAATTTATTGGTTTCTACTTTTGTAACAACATTGTCAATTCATCTAAAATTATATATAATCATGTTTTGAATATTGATGTGTGTTGTATAAAATGAACAAAAATTTGCACTCCCACTCCCATGTTTAAATATCTTTTTTTTTTGTTATTGAACAATTTTTTATGATTTCCGTGCTATAATTTTGAGTAATCTTGATTGACTTCAAAATTATACTTCCATTCATAAATATAAGATATTTTAGTCAAAACACACATATTAAAAAAGTAACACACATATTGCTAATGTTACTTTGTTATAAGTAACACTATAAATAAAAAAAATATTCAACAAACTACAAAATAGACTATTAAATATAAAGGTTAATTTGATGAATGATATTGAAAAAAATACTAGATTTGTAGTAAAAAGTAAAGAGAAACAGGAAGAGAAAAATGGGATAATATGATTAGTTGGTGAAATATTTTATTTTTTGTTATAAGATCAAATTTTCTTAAATATATTTGGTAACATAGTTTTGAGAAAATAAAAAATGATCTAAAAAACTTCTAACATTTTGAAATATCAATATAAAACATTTCTAGTTTAATTTTCTTTGTGTTTGTTATATGTGAATATTTTGAAGTTATGATCAGTTTAAAATATAAAAGAGTATATAATATGCAAACAAATTCTTGTATGGCCAATTAAATCTCAGGCATCGCGAAACCTCAAACTTTAAGACCCTAACCAACAGAGAATACTTTTTTTTTTTGTAAATTACAGTACTATACATGATTGATTCATTGATTAAAAGGGAGAAAGGTTCACTTTTCTTTTTTTATTGGGTTCTTGAGGATTTTTCATGTTAAAGGAGAAAATATAATTGAATGATTAACTATGGTTCAGTGGACGCAAAAATTTATTCAGTGACACATGCCCTAACCTACTTTATATATACATCGAGCTATGGACACAAATCATTGACAATTTTTGCATTTTTAAAAATTATAAACTATACATGCGTAGACCATGGTCGGTCCAAGGGCGTAGACTAGACACCACTACACTCCTTATCTTATCAACATTTTAAATAAAATCAAATACTGATCAAAACTTATTAATCATCAATGCTGTTATGGTGTCCTTATACGAACCTCTTTTGTCAACCATTTTACGAATTTAGTCCATCTTTTATACATGGTTGTTAATGTCATAAGTGAGCTATATATAGAAAATGAAATCAAATTCGTTTTCTTGATGGAAGAAATTATATAAATGTCCACTCACATCAAAGCGGTGTTCTCTTTCGTGACACCTATGCATCCATAATCATGTGTGAACTTCTGATCATAAAGTAATACTATTTGTAATTAGACGTTATACATAAGAGATCGGAGTTTTTTTTTTTATACATAAGAGATCGGAGTTGAAAACAATATACAGAGATTAACATACACAATAATTTTAACAAGAGTTTTCTTGTTTGCATTAGACAAATAATATATTACAAAACATGTGACGTTGTCTGAAAACTTCGCTTTAGATCGTGTTTTTATAAGAAAGGTCCAAAGTACATATGTTAATTATCTATAAAATGTGTTTTTTTGGTTATATATATTATCTATAACATGCATGTTTTTGTACCAATATATAAATTTGTTGAACCAACATGGAATGGAAATCTGCAAACATTCATATACGGTTGTATTGAACCCAATACAGAAATATGCAAATTCATCGATAAAACAAGGTTTATTTATTCACAAAACATATTTTTTTTTCCAATTTCACAAAACATAATTCACTATTAGATAACTCAAAAATGCATCACTATCAAGGCATGATTAATCAAGATTCGAAAAAAACCATAGGTCAATAAAATTACATGTCTACGTCTCCACGTCAACAACGCGTGGCTCCGCATTTTAAAATCTTGATATCTCGACGTACGAAGAAAACTATATAGTACATTATAAAACAAAACTTAATTTTTTTATTTTTTTTATTTAAATCAAGAAACCCCATCATGTTTAGGTTTATATCAAACGTAGGTTATCGTTGTATAATCACTTGGGGTTTGATAAAACAATTCGGTTAAACATGTTTATCAAAAAATCAAAAGGTATGTAGAAATAAGAATAGGTAAATAGCCAGAGCAGGATAATACACAAGCTGATATAGCAAGGAAAGACAGAGTGGACCCCCGCACATGCAACGAAAGTAAAACTAAAAGGCCTATATAATCTGCAAAGATTTAATTTATCAAATTAAACTTCATAAACTTTAAAAATTATTCTTTTTTTTTTCATAGCACCTAATTTTTCATCGACGTCATTTTCGACCTTTAATCAAAGACTTATAATAGTCATAATAATTATTAAGAAGTTTGAATTCCATTTTCTTTTTCCTTAGTGATAATTTTGAATTTTGATTAAGACAAATGGGAACATAAGGAGCACATGTTATGTTGTGCACAAAAAAAAAAAAAAAGGAGCACATGTTATGTACTTCTTCATTCTAAATGATATTGTCAATTTTGTATATTCATTTATTCCTAAAAAATACATTTAAGCTATGATATATAATTACATTAATTTTTTTACTTGTAATGGTATAACATTATTTACTGCAGCTATGGAGAGGAATCTCATACTACAGACATAAGTGAAAGTGACAGGTCGGTGAAGCCGTAGAAGACCAGAAGGACACGTGTTCTTATGTAATTGGATTATACCCCTTAAGCAAAGAGTCATCATTGGGTTTGACTCTTCTCTTCTAATTCACACAAGCGGTCAGACGAACTTTCAGACACCCGTTCCCAATGTTTCCGTTTCGGGTCTCCTTGAAACGTCTTCGCTCTTGGTCCCACTACCATAACCGGTATGCATATCGTATATTATCGGACCGGGAGTTTTGGATTACTGATCGGGTTTAGGGGATACCTAAAATTAATCACTATTGACACCAAACCGGCAAACCCATAGGTGATTTTAGAGTCTCTGACTCTCTGTTCAAGAAATTTGAGAACTCTTAATAATTGCTGGGCTTAAGTCTTTCTATTCAAACCCATATATAGGCCCATGTAGAGACGGGAATGTTAGTCTTTCGGAACCGTCTCTCTACTAAAAAATGACATCGTTTTATTGTTGACTCAACTGAAGGAAATGAAAAAAAGTGGATGTGACTGAACCGAGTTGGACCGACCCTCAAAAGACATATACTCAGGATGTTACATTGGTTAAGTTCGGTTTAGGGCCATTTACGTGGTTTTTGAAGACCTTTCTCTTGGGACTTAGTTGTAACAAAACATCACCAAAACTTAGTAACGATTAGATTAAGTGGATTCAATGTTCTAAAACATTTTCAAAAGATACAGCTATATATATAAAGTTTATTTTAAAGCTGATAGTTTGTGCTTGGCCTCCTTAACCATTATCTCTGTTGAAGAACTACTTGAGAACCCCAGCTTCTGCATTATTTCTTCTAATCTCTTGCCGTTTGCTAGATACAAATAGCCAATCTGAGAAGTTCAACATAGTTTAGAAGGATAAATTTGTATTTACACTTATTGAGTTTCAGATTATGAAGAACAAACTTACAAGTGTTTCCAATGATGAGGCCTTGTTATAAACCGCAACACCAGCACGCCTAGTTGACCGTGTTTTAACCGAGCCTACGTTTTTTCCCCACCGAAGTATCTCTCTGCACCAAAAAAAGTTCTCATCAGATCGATTTAATATATAGTTTAGCCAGAGAACTTAGTGTATAGCATGTGATTCAAACAATCATATGATGAAAAGATGGTAGGTAGAACCACTAAATAACGGTGTTTTGCAACTGACCTTTCATCTTTAGTTAAGAAATCCTCATCAAGGAGCTTATGCAGCAAAGCATACTGAAGGGGAAGACACAGAGAACAGTTTAGGTTAAACAAGAACAAGAACAATGACAAAGATACCAACGCTGTGAGAAGAAGCATGCTAATTTACATTTTCAGGCTTAAAGTACTTGCAAACCGATATCAAATGTGTAAGAGAGATACTGGAGGAGTGAACATGTTAAAACAATATAGCGTACATACACAAGAAGACTAGAAGATAAAAATAAAAAAAAAACATACTTGTGCTTCACATCGCACCACTGCTCGAACACGGTCGTTATATTCTTCAATACTCAGTGGAGGGAAAAGAAAATGGCGACGAGCGTATATCTGCACAAAGCCAAGAGAAAATGATTAATACCTTGGAAGGAGTATCAACAAAGTGACTTTCCTAACATTGTAAACACAATCATTATGACAAGTACAAAAACTTATCTAAAATTACAAAGTACATGCTCATAGTGACTATCTTAATGCTATAAAGAGTACCATATTCATTCAGTTGATATTATTGCAACCTAAACAAGGATTAAGATACAAAAACTTGTCTAAAATCATATTAATTGTCAACATGAACATGATTATATTCTGACATTCTTGCATCCCCAAAACAAGAATGGTTTTGTACAAGAACTTGTCTAAAATCACAAAGCACAAGCTTATAGTGACTATCGTAGTGGTATAAACACCAGCTCGATCATCATTCGGTATTCTAAACAAGGATCAAGTACAAAACTCTTGTCTAAAATCCAGATAATGACTGTTAAATTCTCAATGCTGTAAACACTATCATTCTTCTGACATTCTTGCATCCTAAAACAACAAGGATTAAGTACAAAAAAATTGTCTAAAATTATAGTAACTGACAACATTTTTTCTAACGCCACAACCTCAGTTAATAACATGGAATGAGTATCAACAAAGTCACTGTCTTAATGTCGGAAACACAATCTTTAGACACTCTTGCATCCTTAAAAAAAACAAGGATTAAGTACAAAGAACTAGTCTAAAATCACAAAGCCCAAGCTCATAGTGAGTATCTTATTGCTACAAACACTAACATATCCATCATATGATATTCTTGCATCCTAAAGGACAAATTACAAAGAAAAGACTTTTGTCCTAAACAACAATCTCATAGATGGGAGTTAGAAGACAAACCTCGTAGATGGAATCGCCTATGTAAGCTAGCGAGGCAGCATTGAAGACGGATCTAGGCTTCCCCACTTTCGGCGGACTTGGAAACCATTTCTCATATCCAACACAACTATCTTCATCACCACCTATGTCTTCTTCATAATAAAGCAGAGACATTTATTAAGAATGATAACACTTCACGATAAAGGAAACCTAAAGTCGTTACCTTTGCTTGCGGGACGTTTCAGCAAATCAGATACGGAGACGCTAGTTGTTGTCAAGACTGTCGCCGCCGGAGAAGACGAAGGAGATGATGGAGGCACGAAAGAGGTAGTAGAATTAGGGTTTCTCTTGACGTTACGCGGCGCATTGGGGTTGTATCGGAGCTTCTTAGGCTTCGTGTCTAAAGCAGCTCTCACCAGACCAGAGCTTGCTGCTGATACCATCGCCATTTCTATTTTTTTTTTTAATTCTATCTCAGCTCTCTCTCTTGCTTTCAGTTTATGACAGTGATAAAATACTAAGGCGGTGACACTCTTATCCACGTGGCGAATTATGATTAGTCATTTATATAAAGTTTAATACAAGCCTCCCGTAACTTTCTTTACCCATTCCGTCATACGAGCATTGTCTTTCTTCTCCTTTCTCTCGGATTTGTAAACCGGACCCTAATAACGACTACTGGGGCGGTGACATTCATTTATCCACGTGGCTTATTATAATTTGTCCTTTATAGACTTTAATACAAGCTTCCTGTAACTTTAGCAATACGAGCATTGTCGCTCTCTCTCTCCTTTCTCTCGATTTGTAAAACCCTAACGACTAGATTTGGGCTCCTTAGTCGGAGAAATTGGATCATGAGTCGCTACGATAGCCGGACCGGCGATTCCACCTCCTACCGTGACCGTCGAAGGTAACTGTTGTTCGCTTTGTTCAGGCTTATCTGCTAGTGTAGCCCTCTCCACTCGATTGATTTTGATTAAGCTCGTATGTAGAGAGAAATTGTTCTCGATGGTGTGTGTTAGGAGGAAGAAGAAGTTTGCTTCATTTTAAAGTTTTGCTTTTTCTCGTAGTGACACAGGGTTTGGTGGAGCCTCGGGATACGGAAGCTCAGCTAGTAAAAGGGAGAGTAGTAGTGTCGGCGATGAGTCTCCAAAAAAGCCTGATTTGGATGGTTTGACTCCTTTCGAGAAGAACTTTTATGTTGAGTCTCCCTCTGTGGCGGCTATGACGGAGGCGGAAGTGGAGGAGTATCGAAAGAAGAGGGAGATTACTGTTGAAGGTCGTGATATTCCTAAACCTGTCAAAAGCTTTCGTGATGTTGGCTTTCCTGGTAAGTTCTCTTCTTTGTACAGAAGAGAGCTTAGTTGTATGTTCTGTTTGTTTTGTAATAAGAGTTTTTTGGTGAGTTTGTTATAAGCTTTCGTGATGTTGGGTTTCCTGGTTAGTAGTGTTCTGAGTATTAAAGAGTCTTAGGTGTATTATGGATGTTGTGTTCGTTTGTTATAGGAGTTTCTTGATTTCCTGAGAGTCTGTTGGGTTTCCTGTTAAGTTCTGTTCTGTTCATCCTTAAATAGTCTTATAATGGATGTTTTGTTCGTTTGTAACAAGGAGATGTTCTGTTCTGTTTCTAATAAGACTTTCTTGATTATCCCAGATTACATCTTGAGAGACTAGCTGAGCTTAGGTGTATCATGTATGTCTACTGATGAGAGTTTCTTGATTTTGTCCCAGATTATGTTTTGGAAGAGGTTAAGAAGGCTGGTTTTACTGAGCCTACACCTATACAATCTCAAGGGTGGCCTATGGCGTTAAAGGGACGTGATCTCATCGGCATTGCTGAAACTGGCTCTGGAAAGACTCTTTCTTACTTGCTACCTGCTATAGTCCATGTGAATGCTCAGCCAATTTTAGGTAACGCCTGATGATCTGCTTGTGAAGTTTTTTCTTTTTTTTTTTTTTTGATGTAAAGTTGTAATTTTTTGCCAGCTCCTGGAGACGGTCCAATAGTCTTGGTTCTTGCTCCTACACGTGAACTGGCTGTGCAGATACAGCAAGAAGCGTCTAAGTTTGGTTCATCGTCAAAGATTAAGAGCACTTGCATTTACGGTGGTGTTCCAAAAGGGCCTCAAGTGCGTGATCTCCAGAAAGGTGTAATTTCTCAAAGCTATTAGCTTTTCTTGTTCATTATAACATCATTCTGATGTGTGTGATTATATTGGTGTATGATTTTAGGTGTGGAGATTGTTATAGCTACTCCTGGGAGGTTGATTGACATGATGGAGTCGAACAACACAAACTTGCGAAGGGTTACTTATCTTGTTTTGGATGAGGCTGATCGAATGCTGGATATGGGGTTTGACCCTCAGATCAGGAAAATTGTTTCACATGTTCGTTCTCGTAACTGTGTCACTCTACTTAATATGTGCACTCTTGTTGCTTTTGTCTTTACAATCTCTTGAAACCTTTACAGATTCGGCCAGACCGTCAAACATTGTACTGGAGTGCTACTTGGCCTAAGGAAGTGGAACAGCTCTCTAAGAAGTTTCTTTACAACCCATACAAAGTAAGTGACACACTCTCTTTGTCTTTTCATATGGGTTTAGCTGTCAACGAAAACTTAGCAGGCTTCGTTGGTCTTAAGTGCAGGTGATAATAGGATCTTCTGATTTAAAGGCTAACCGTGCAATCCGTCAGATTGTTGATGTCATCTCCGAAAGCCAAAAGTACAACAAGTACGTCTTCTTACCTATATGCTCTCTCTTCACTAGTTATGGACATTGTTGTGAACATAAACTGTTTTGGCCTTTTGTACAGGTTGGTGAAGTTGCTTGAAGACATAATGGATGGAAGCAGAATTCTTGTCTTCCTTGACACCAAAAAGGGCTGTGACCAAATCACTCGACAGCTTCGCATGGATGGTTGGCCTGCTTTGTCAATACATGGTGATAAAAGTCAAGCCGAGAGAGATTGGGTTCTCTCGGAGTTTAGATCAGGCAAAAGCCCTATAATGACTGCTACTGACGTTGCAGCTCGTGGACTAGGTACTAATGCTTTCCCCTCTGTCTGCAGCATCAACTCTCTCTGACAAGCTAATAAACCTCTTTTGTTTTTTTGAACAACAGATGTTAAGGATGTGAAGTATGTGATAAACTATGACTTCCCTGGATCACTGGAAGATTATGTTCACAGGATTGGACGAACTGGTAGAGCCGGGGCCAAAGGAACAGCTTACAGTTTCTTCACAGCTGCAAATGCGAGGTTCGCCAAAGAGCTTGTCAGCATACTAGAAGAAGCTGGACAGAAAGTGAGCCACGAATTAGCATCAATGGGTCGCAGCACAGCTCCTCCTCCTCCAGGTCAGTATCACCAGAAACAAAAACACAGTTGTGTTCTGGTTTCACTAGATAATACAAAGGTTCTAATCTCTGGTATGTTGGTTTATGATGTGGAAACAGGGCTTGGAGGATTTAGAGACCGAGGAAGCAGAAGAGCTTGGAGCTGATGTCTCTGTTTATGTATGTGTTATTGGCTTTTAGGGCTCAGTGGTTTTCTTTTATTTCATGCTTCACTCTCTTCCTGAAACATTTGACATTGGCATCAAAACGTGAAACATGTAAGATAACATTTGATCCGATGGTATGATTTGTGGTTAAAAAACAAAACCAAAGATTTCGTAATTTTGAGTTTAGACAGTAAACTTTATTAATTCTAGCAACATAATTGATAAATAGAGTTGCTTTCTTTTTCTAATTTTCTTAATGATATTAGCAAATTATATTCAAATTACGTCATGAATTAATAATAACAAAAGTTACATTTTTTACATAATTTTTTTTGTAATGTTATGTAGTTTATTTTTTTTGGTAGGTTGCAGGAAACATGAGTCTCCTACTTTTTATTTAGAACAAAACAGAGAAGTTACATACAAACTTGTCGAGGTCTAGAAACCCCTTTAATATCCTCCAAAGAGATAGCACCAACACTATCAGGCACAAGCTCAAAAACATGCAAACCCAATGATAAAGAAGAAGCATAGTTAGCTAATCCATCTGCTAGACGATTAGCCTCCCTATACACGTGCGACACCTTAACTAACCAGTCTCTTGATATGAAGCCATAGCACAAACGTACTAGGAATGATAGAGGATTAGAGTCGTTAATCCCTGTCTGAAGAAAGCCCACCACACTCTCTGAGTCCACTTCCAGCTCTAACTGCCGATATTCCCGGTCCCATGCTATACATAGACCGTAATATACTCTCCACAATTCTGCCAAAGGTGCTGAACAGATTTCAATATTAAAGGCAAAACCTCCCTGCCACACACCATACTCATCTCGCATAACACCCCCCGCAGTAGCAAGACCCGGATTACCTTTCGATGCTCCATCTGTATTTAGTTTTATCCATCCACGCGCTGGTCTCCGCCATGATATCTGCATCCCCGCACGTTTCCGAACTCGACTGCAATCCCTAAGTTTATCATGCGCTGCTAGCACTTCCCGAGCTTTCTCTTTAAGAAACTTCACTCTGTCTCGACACTTTCCTTCGTCTCCAGAAACATAACCACATCTCCATTTCCAACACCACCAAACCGTTAGAGCAAAAGTCGTGGGCCTTTTAATGATTTAATTTATCAAAAAATTGTTTTTTTTACTAGATCAAAATTTTGGTGGTAGATATGATCAGAGTAATCCACAGAAATGCTAGTAAATAGGTTGACAAGTATGAATTTCAAAACAAAACCAGAAAAGTAAATAATTTATTAAAAAATATTATTTTTGGGGTGTAAAATAAAGTTAAAATAAAGAAAATGTGTGAAAGTCCCAAGTAAATCCATTGAGTGGAGAGGAAGAAAAAACATAAACATAAACATTTACGAAGAAGAAGAAGTAAAGAAGATCGGAGGAGCCTCGGAGAAATCGAAAGAAAGTCGCAATGAGTGAAGAAGGACCCAAGCTTTTCACTAACAAACCCAAGAAGAAGGGTAACTGATTCAAATCCCTAATCATGATTTTGCTCTCGTGATTTCACTTGTGTTGATCTCCTTTCGATTGCTTCAGATATCATCGCCCAGCTGAAGCACGTCGAAGCCAACGGAACCACCGTTGTTCCTCCGTCAAATCCCGCTGCAGCCGCGGCGGCTTCGTATACGATGGGCGGTGCTCCTCCTCCACCTCCGCCACCGAAGGAATCGTTCGCTCGAAGGTACAAATACATGTGGCCGCTTCTCCTCACCGTCAATCTCGCCGTCGGAGGTAAAAATCACCCCTCCAAAATTAGGGTTTAAAGATTTTAGGGATTTTGCATGGGTTTGCGTTTCTTAGAGCTTAGAAATTGATAAAGCACAAAGCTTTACTAAACCTTTATCTGAATGCCTGAGCTTTTGATTGATTGATTGATAGATAGATCTAATGTACAAAACTCATGATGATAAGCCTAGATGATGATCTAATGTAGTCATGTCAGTGGAGAGAGAGATGATGATGATAAGCCTTGTTTACTGTCTCTAGTGATAAACAGACTTTGACTCATTTTACCTTTATACCTTGTTTGTCGACAAAACTTTTCTCCCAGGTTTTTGTTGGTATTCTTTTTTTCGTCGATGGATGCATAGATGATGGTGTAATGTAGTAGATATGTAAGATTATTACATTGATACCTTTGTTCATCAAGGTTTGTTTCTTTAATCGTTTTTTTTTTAATTCATGATCATGGAAATACTAGTTTCATTTGACTCGTCCATTGAATTCTTTGTGTGCTGTGTGATAAGCTGTCGATATCTGTGTAACCTAGTTTTTACATGCCTTCACAGAGAATTTTATGACTTAGTTTATTGGTGGTTCTTGGCCTTATTGCTTTTGCAGGTTACCTTTTCTTTAGGACTAAGAAGAAGGACATAGAAGAACCTGCAAGTGAAGAGATTGCTCCTAAATCAGGTTCAGTCGCAGCAGCTCCTGTTACCATTGAAAAGCCTGTGGCTGACCCAGTGGTGGTCAAGGCACGCGAGCCAATACCGGAGAAGCAACAACGTGAGCTCTTCAAATGGATGTTGGAGGAGAAAAGGAAAGTAAAACCGCAAAACGCTGAAGAGAAGAAGAGGATTGATGAAGAAAAGGCGATTCTCAAACAATTCATAGGATCCAAAACTATTCCTACTCTCTGATTCAGTTTCAGCTTATGTTGATTTGGTTTCTGTTCTTATTCTTGTGGATGTTTTGCTTTTGGAGGAAGCAAAAGAACAGTTTGAATGTTGAAAGCAGTAACTTTGAGGACTCATCCTTCATCGTTCCAATGTTAGGTCTCGTGTTTCTGTAGATAATTAGGAAAGAGGACTGGTGGAAATATAGCTCTTCATCAAAATCCTTTTTTCTTAATACAAAACAATAGTCAATATTATCATAAATATTTGATTATGCTCAATCATAATTTTATTAAAATCATTTGTTAATACAAAAATTTCTCATTAAATTTTTTTTTTTAACAAAGTAACTCACTAATTTTATTAATAAAAGTTTTAAAATGCTAATTTAATACAAATAATAGTATAAAAGAAGAGAAATTCCCTTAAATAACTCTTTTTAGTTTATTTTCACAAAAATAGTATTTCAAAGAGGAAAATGACCAAAATATGTTTTATTAAAGGGTAAATATATATTTATATCTATAGGGTTAACTAGTCTAAGACTTATGATTTATAGTTAAGGGGTGGGGTTTAGGGGATGAAATCAAATTTTTAAAAATAAAAAATAAATATTAAATTTTCAAAATAAAAAAGTTATTTTCGGCCGTTTTATTTTTTGAGGGTTATTTTTGTGACAAAATTTTTTAAAGAGGCTATTTGGAAGAATTTCCCATAAAAGAAATATAAATTAGTTTTACATATAAACAATAGTAAAACAATTATATGAAAAATAAATAAATAATGCTCTTTCACATTATAGACCCTACTTGATGACTTGAGTTGTTTTCTCTCTAGCTGGCCCTCGTGATCGGATGAATAAGCTCTCATCCCTTTTAAATATATTCTAGCCAACAAATACGTTGATTATAATTTCTAATGGTTATTCTATACAATAGCATTCTTTGGCAAGGTGAAACGTTGAATGCTAAAGAAAATGTTTTCTTCTGAAGATTTGAAGAGTTCTCATTTTTAACAACATGAATTCTTCACTTGTGGTAGATAAACTCATCAATACTACTCCACATACATGGAAATGGAGATAATTAGAATTTTGGTTAATCTAATAGATGCACGATTTATTCAGAGTATTCCATTGAATAGGAAGCAGACCACATATAAGGATGTGTATCACTTTACACAATCATGGAAGTGTACAATTAAGTCTGGATACCACATAGAACATATGTATCCAGATAAAGCAACACATGAACCGATTTTTGGACCAGATACTAATGTTTTAAAGAGTTTCTCTTGAAAACCCAGGTGCCCACCAAAGATAAAACATTTCATTTGACAAATTATTTCAGATTGTCTACTAGTGAAGAGAAAACTAAAAATGAGAGGAATCAAATGTAATACACAGTGTGCTCTATTAAACAATAAATCATGTCTTATTTAAATGCCCTCGGGCGATTTAGGTATGAGGCTTCTCAAGGATTTTGCACAAACCCAGACACTTTCCTATGCAGCCGGTTTTCGCCAATAAAGATGATTTGTTATGGAGAATAAGAAGATATCTAGAATATTATCAATTTGCATGGATACTTTGATAGGTATGGAAAGGACGGAATTCCAATGTGTTCGATAATATTTTGATAGAGATCCTCGTGATATCTTATAAGTGGCAGAAACAGAAGCAATTGATATATCGGTGCTTTTGCTAGTTTATTACCTATATTTTGAGTTTGTACCGAGTCAAATTATGTGTTTTGGAGTATTTTGGAATCTTTTGGTGTTATTTATTTTTGCAGGATTTAGGCTGAATTGGATTCAAAAAGGCAATTAAAGGTGCAAAATTGTGTAGATGCACCAAACATTTTGTAACGGATAGATGACTTTTGACCAATGGATGAATCTCATATTCTGAAACAAGATACATAATTGAGTTAGCTTTACAGGTCCGCAGGTTAGAGGTCAATCCATCAGTTAGATCAAAAGTTATGCATGTTTAACTGAAGACTGGTATGTTTTCCGGTTTAACTGAAGACTGGTATGTTTCCCGGTTTACTACGCTTAAAAATAGGAAAATTGCCACAAATACCACATTCATAATATCACTTTTCATATTTAAGATTTTAATAAATATATAAATAAATACTTCAAAAATATGAATATTTTTTTAAAAATAGTTTCAAACATAATTTTCGATTTTTATAAATAAATTTTGGAAAAATAAAAAATTTCCAATTTTTTTTTTTAAAAAAGTTGGTTAAAAAGTTCGAATTTGAAAAAAGTATAATTCGAAAACATAAAAAATATTAATTATTTATTTATTTAAATAATAATTTATTATATATATAGATAACAAGGGTATAAGAGTCTTTTGCCACTTAGTGAAGAATGTATTTTTGAAAATGTTCCTTTAGTGGTGGTAAAGATGAAAAGTGATACCATGAAAGTGGTAAACATAAATTTTTCCCTTAAAAATAACTTCGTTTTTCCTCCTTTTAATTTGGTTTGCCTAAAATTTGACCATGATGTATTTTTGACCTACAGTTAAAAATATTTAAATTAATAATGTTGAGACAATAACACTTTATTAGTTTATAGAATTATAAGTTATCAAAAAAAATCTCTTTTAATTTTTATTTTATTTTAGAATATATTAACTAAAATAAGACAAATAGTTTATTTTACTGTATATATATATTGATTAAATTTCAAAAATCTGACTTTCATATTATCATATTATATTATTTGTTGTATATGATTAAAATTTTAAAATCTGACTTTCATATAATTTAAATGTAGTTTATATATAATTTTACTGAATATTATCAAACTTTAATGAATTGTTAAGGAAAAAATAGAAGTAAACTCCATAATAAACAATACAATGTTCTATTTAGACTTATATAAATATAAATAAATAAATAAATAAATATATATATATATATATATATACATACAAAATATTACTTTGTGATTCTAATTGGACCATATATTTACACATGATTGATTTTCTTAAAACTTATTATCTTCTTGATTTGTGTCATATTTTGACCCTGCACAAATCGGAACAGATGAAATTTCTTAATTTATCGTATTTATTAGATTATGAATTATTTATTTATCCTGTTTTTATCTATTTAATCTAATTATTCAGAGTTTGTCATTGATCTTGTGTTACCTGGTTATGTCTAAGTATTTAGGGTTTAAGGTTTCAAAAGAATTACTGAGAATGAATGTTTAAGGTTGGTTGATTAGAGAATCTTTATTAGAGTTCTTCACGTTGACTATTTTAACGATTGAATTGGATTTATTACCTAGTTCACGATCTTAGGTTAACTGAATTTATGCATCAGGAGTTGATTTGATTTCTTGAACATAATCTCTGTGAGCAACGTGTCCTTATCCAACATGAGTTGATGTTACTGCACTTTGTGAACCTATCGAAACTCGAACTTAATGCGTGTCTAATCTCTTAGTTTCAACGAGAGTTAGTTTTCTAGATTGTTAGACATAGTGGCTGGAGTCACGGGAGTGGGAAGATTATACAAATGTGTTTTGAGTTCTAGAATGATTCTTAATTAATTCTATGATAAACTGTTAACATTCATGTCATTTGCTATAATTTCTATAATACTTAACACTTTTTGTTTATATGTTTTAGCTTTTAGTATATATTTTATTTCTGCTTAGCTTTAGTAAAACAACAATCTCTCTTTTTGTCTTAGCTTAACTTTATTCTCCTTGATCTCTGTAGATTTGATTCATTTTATACTACTGTGATTTGGTGCGCAATTGCGATATTCAAAGGTTAAAATTTTGAGCTATCAATAATACATTGGAGTAAAGCACATGTGGTAATACATCAGAAAAAACACAATTACTGGCCATTATGTATGATATTACACAAAATATACCACCAAAATCAGGAAGATGGTGTTTCACTGATGGATCTTAGAAGAAAAATAATGTATTCTCTGGGTAAGGTTGGTATAGTAATTAGAAAGCTATGAGAGTTTGATGGGGACAAGAAACACAAGAGGTAGCCTCTCACCCTTGCATGCGGAATTTGAAACCTCTATTTGGGCAATTGAATGTATGAAATCTTTCTCACAATTTTAAGTGACATTTACGAAAGATTGTTCCAAATTGATGAAGATGGTATCAGAACTTGAAGAATGACCTGATTTTACAACTTATTTGGACGAAATATAAAAATTAATGAAAAATTTCAACATGTTTGAGATCAAACACATACCCCATACACAAAAAAAAATGGGACGGAAAATTTTGCACACAATGATCAAAATCAACCGTCTTATTTTGTTCACATATACACGGAATCACTAGTTTAATTAGTAGAGTCTTGATAGAGTATGTTCAAAAAGAAGATCAATGCATTGATTTATCTATGCGATGTATGCATCAGAAGATTTAGGTTAAGTGTCATTACTTAAATATATTTATTGCTTATCAAAACTACTATGCTTTTTTTGCTTTCTTACTTTTAAGGCATTCTAACTTCAAATTACTTCACACTAATTGATAATAAATCAATTAACCTAAAAACACTAGTATATTATTTTAAATAATTTCTAATTAATTTCTTATCTAGATTCTAGCATATTGCTAACATAAATTGTTGTTACAATTGTAGAATCTAGCAAATTTATATCTACCTAACACTAGGATTTTCATCATGTTTCTTTATTCGTATGCCATTTTTTTCCATTTTCTGCTTATTTTTGTTGTAGTACGTTCAAGCACAAACGATATCAATTATGGGTATTTCTTTCATTTTGATGTATTATTTCTATTAAAGAGGAGAATAATCACTATGAGCTGATGTGGAAATTGCTAGGAAAATATTTCCAATTTTCATGTTAGGTGATATCTTGATAAACCCGTATAGCTAAACCTCTCTCTAGCAAACTAAAATCTAAATGAAAAGAGTTGTAGAATAGTATCACAGTAAAAAAATTTAAACTACTTAAATTTTCTTATTGACAAAAAGAGAGGTCTATATTTCAGGTTTATCATGATATTATCAACAAAGCATTGCATTTGTATCAAAATGACATATGCATCATGCGTAACACGCTCTTTCAAGATACCATCAATTTATAAAGCAAATTGACATGTTGCATGAGACAGCCCGATCACGTCACTAGTACTAGTCATGTTGGTCCAGTGACTAACCCAACCTGGTTCCTGAACGAAACAAGTATGTCTTGATCTGAATAATTCATGTTTAATAAGAATATTGGCTTAGTAAGTTTATTCCAGCAGAGGTCAATGTGCTCAAGACATTATCAATGCTGCAAGGAATGACAATTTGTTTTTATCTATATCCTTCTTAGTTATGGTAGTTATGGTTCTATACATAAAAAAATGATGTCTTCTAGTCGGGCTAAATGTTCAAATTTGTTATTGTCAACTTCATATTTAGATCCTTGTAAATGATTTGAATGCAGTCATTAAACTTCCTAAATTTTTGCTTATGTTGCAAATGTTTGCATGGGTTGGCTGCAGTGCTAAGGCTGCTCTTGATATTCACAATCTATAGGAGAATATACATAGATATTTTAAAGCCATGTGACCTAATAAACTTGCATTAGTGAAATATAAGTTGTGTTTGTATTTATCGCTATTACCTAACTTTGGTTGGTTTATTTAATATTAGTTGTGTTTAAGATAATAATATAACTTCGAGATTCTTGACTTACCAATTACCATCTTTTATAATCCTATGATTAATTGTTTTGACAATCTACTTTTATACCATGTTTGACTCAGCTTTGATACCATGGTGGAAATGAGAGATTGAAAGTATGAGAATATTATATCAATTGACAACAAGCTCTCCTACACATGGGAATGAAAGATGCAAGAAACATACATTGGTAGATTTGGTGTTATAAGAATGTTAAAAATTTGATCCTGAATTTCATTCTACCTATCTTTTCTCTATGGATATCTTTCTTGGATTTTTTTTAAAAACATTACACATATACACATATATAGCAGCTTTATTCTATTTGCAACACACTCACTTAAACCTCTAGCGTAAATAACTACCACTTGTTCATGTCTATACTTTAGGCACTAGATTAAGTTTACAAGCAAAGCTAAACAACTTGCTTGAGTTGTAAACAACTCTTAACAACTATTGGCTATTCTTAACCACATTTTTAGGGTTTAGCTAAATCTAACCAAGTAACCCTTATTCTTATTGATTTGTAACTTCTTGTAACATAACGTTTAACTTATTATATCTTGTTCTTTGTATTCTTCTGTCTTCTGCTCTTATGCCTCTTTTGCTTTTGCTAATTTAATCAAAACACACAATTGTTCAGCCAGCAAATACAGACAACAAATTTGCATATGTATGAAAATGCATATCCATATACATCACATATAAGCATAATTCATTTTAAAAAGATATATCTACGAATTTTACAAATATACTTATTTAAAATTTAATATATAATTAATTTAATCATTACTTTCACTAAACAACTCTTTTTGAAATATAAAATCATTGGAGATAAGATGTAACAATTATATATAATTGACACGGATGAAAAAATACATATAAAAAACCTTTTTAAGAAAGTTTTAAAAATTAAAATATAATTTTATTGTTGACTTTCAAAAATAATAGAAATTCACAGTTTCCATATACACAAAAAATTGGCCAATTTAAGAATAAAATAATTATTCTGGAGAAAACAATTCAAATTAATTAAATAAAATATTCTAATATCTTTGAATATTCTATTGTATGCACATAATAGTATTACCACAATAAAAATCCAAAATAAGTTCCCATATTTTCTGATGAACAGACTACTGATCTTCTTGTTTTGTTGATTGAATTATTGAGTCTTCTGGAATAATTCTAGACTAGCAAAATAAATATAAAAAAGTGATACACCAGTAAGAATCCAAAGTAAACTAACACACATCTATCTTGCGTGTGGATGACTAAATATTTTTCATATAAAAGTTATATATTTGCTTCTGGAATAGTTGAATCTCAAGGAAAATAATATTCGTAATAATCCAAAAACATCACGCTTCAAATTGAATTGGGAACAATTGAACTCTCTTTTTAATACTCCAGTAAGAATCACCGAGACAAGACAACTCTTTGTATTTCTCTATTGAAAATAATAGAGGCACAAAGATTACCATTCCATAAAATTTCATGCTGCCTTTTGAAGTAACCATAGTTGGCAGCAAGAACTTTATCACCATCAAATGAAGAACCATCAACGATTGAAGCCAGTAAGACTCGTCGCCACCATCTGCAGTAGATCTGTCAATTACCTTTTCTAAACGGTTCAATTGAACCGAAATATTTTGTCTTACCAAATCCGTTGGAAGAAACATACAAAAGAACAATATTTTTTTTGCCAGATTTAAAATAAATTGGCAATCAAACATACCAAGTGATAGAAAGTAAAGCAAGTCAAAGAAAAAAAAGCAAAGCGAATCAAACAAGCCGATGTTGGAGCTATAGAAGCATCCGACCATCAACTTGAAACTAAAAAAAATTCTCTCTTTCTCTCTTGACGGCTAGGGTTTCAATGACAGAGGAGATAAGATTGACTACTGATCAACCAGCAGAACCAACAAAGGATTTGCATCTGAAAAAATATATATGCTGATATGCATCATGCCTAACACACTCTTTAAAATTACATATGTTTGGTTGATGGTTTATAGACTTTACAATTCAGTGGTTTTGGATGGGTTTAGAAAGACACGCCTGGACAAACTCAATTAATGGGGACGAGGAAATTAAGACGACGAGAGTCTGTATTGCACTCGGAGTTAGCAGCACTTTCTTGGATGATGGATAGTATGTTAAGTTACTCAAATTGTCATAATTTTGGAACAGACTACAGGGACATGTTCTCCATGATTACATAACCTCATGCATGGACAAACTTCTCGACTGAGCTGAGGGAAGTAAAGAATCTTCAAAAGTGATTTCAATTATTTAAGCTATCTTACACTCTTTGAAGGTAAAATGCGATTTCTGATTTTCTAGTTAGGACTGTATAACAAAAAAAAAGAGTCAAGACTATAAGATCTTTCCATCGGAAAATTTGATTTGTTGATTGTTTTATTCAAACATGTCTTTTCGGACCACATCTTGTTTGAGTATTAAAATAACAGTTTGATGTCAAAAAAAATGCCATCAAATTAAAAGTCAAACAGATTGCATGAACATGATCACTTCACTAGCACTAGTCATGTTGATCCAATGATTAAATTATCTTAACCCAATTCTTGAAGGAAACAAGTATGATTGGTATTGAAATCCTCTCATCGTTTTGAAGGAAGGCTGAATTTTAGTTTGAGTAAATCTTGATTTGAGCAACTAGCTAGTGCTTAATACTAATGTTGACTTGGTAAGTTTATCCTAGTAGAGATCAAGGTGTTCAACACATTGTCAATGCTAGAAGGATATGTAATTGTAAGATTGTTTCTCTACCCTTCTTAGTTTTGCGACAGGCTTACAATCTAGTTATACAAAAATAGAAATGATGCTAAAAGTTGTTCAAATTTGTTATTGTCAATCTAGTTAAACAATGGTTTGGTGTGATGAAACGGTTGCCCTCTCCTTGATATTCACAATCTAAGGGAGGACACTCCAGAAAGATTTTATAGACATGTGACTAAATAAATCTGAATTGATGAAATAACATCAGGAATCGTGACTTACTACATTTCATAAACATATGATTTAAGAAGTTGTACTGCTAATCCTTAGTCCATGAAACTTTCATTTGAATGCTCTCCATGTCAAGTTTATGCACTCAGTTATATATGCTAGAGAAGGTGCACGGAGAAGGGTGTTAACATCGAGGTTCTCGGATGATGATGTAACTTCTATACTACATCTATGCAAGATACTGAGGGAGTGCTTGTTGCAAACACCGTCAGTTACATGGGAGGTGAGGATTTATGGCAGAATAAAGATGAACATATGAAAATGTCCGTAATCTAAGAATCACCAGTTGGTAGAAGTCGTTAGTATATATGGAACATGGCACCTTGGCAAACTTCAGGTACAATAATGATCATCAAACATGTGATATCTTCATTGTGTAAACCATAATATCTTGAGGCTTTGGAGGATAATGCACAATGTCCTTTTTGTGATGGGGCGTTGGAGTTGGAGGATTAATGTTTTGGAATTTCTTTTCTATCTAGAGTAGTGGATTAACACCCCAAAATTCGACAGATTATCTTTACATGAAGATAAATTTCAAAATTACTTCTTAGACGTTATTATTTAAAACACCACTCTTTAGCAAGCAATAAAAACAAAGCACTTGCATACGCATGTACATACACATCATAGATAACTAGGTAAGCATAATTTAAATTAACAACTAACATGTATATGTAACTTTAAATATAATATTTATTTTCACTAAACTACCATTACGGTATATGAAACATTTTAAAAAAAAAACATTGTACTAAAGATAATATGTTAACAATTTCAAAAGTTGACTAGAATGGAAACAAATCTACACCGCAAAGGACTTTTAAAAAAGTTGGAAATTTTGAAATAGATTTTCGTGTTGACCAGTAAATAAATATACAGTTTCCAAATACACAATAAAAAATTAATCAAATTAAGGAGAAAATATTTAACTTTACAATTATTTTTAATATCTCTGTTAAAAACAATAAAATAAAAATATTCTAATACAGTATTCATATTTTCCCCTTAACTAAGATTTCAGTTTTAGAAAAAAATTCAAAATAAAGTATGGAAATATAAAATGAACATACAGTTGTCATTGGTCAAAAATCAAGATATTTACCCGATTCGAAGATTTTATTGGTCTTATCTCTTTACATTTTCTTTATTTTATTTTCTTCCCAAATTAATTTGAAAGCTTTAAATTTTTAGAGACCGGCATATATATATATATATCCCTCATCTATGTCTTTCTCACATCACAAATTCGAGAAACACCTCTCTCTCTCTCTCTCTCTCTCAACATTTTTCTCATACCACAAATCCCCACTCATGGTGTGTTTTCACTTAAACTCTCTGATCATCTTGCTCTTATGCTTGTGATTATAACTTGATGTACCAATTGTGATTCTCCTAGATTGTAATCTCGCTGTTGGATATGGTTGTATTAATGTTTTCATTTAATATTGTGAAATCACATTAAAACCTTACTTTATATCTGGAACCAGTATTTGTTGTGCTTATAAAAGCATTAATATTAGGTTTCATTTTTGCTTACTATTGTGCCAATTGAGCTTCAGGTAGGCAATGTTTTGTACACTTTGTTTGACTGTCGATCTATCTTAATTTGGTAGTTCATTTTTAAAAAAGTGTGCCTTTATTTAATGTCGTTAACTGTAAGAACGGAAAACATGTTTTAGTTTTGGTTTTCTTTCATTCGCTGAGCTTTAACATTTTATGTATATTTTTATTTCATTCAATTTTAAATACATTTTATTGGAGATTACATGTTAACAATTTCTTAAAGTTGATTGTGATGGAAAAAGATTGTCCCAATTTGTTAAAAAGAAAATTGCAAGTTTTCAATAAAGTTTTAATGTTGACCAATAAAAAAGATGATTTTTTCAATCATTCCAAATATTCAATAAAAATTTGGCCAATTAATAACAAAATAATTAATTAGGAAACTATCAATTTTTAGGGGAAAAGGTCAAATATTCTTGTAGTATTGAGTTCCTCTTTCCAAAGATTTTAGTATTAGAAAACAAAATTCAAGTAAAGGCAAGACAAACAAAACAAAACATATAGTTGCATTGATCAAGCATCAAGATATTTACCGAGGTAGAGATTCTATTGTTCTTATATTTTTAAGATTTTTATTTTCTCAAAATCATTTGAAATTTTATTTTTTGGTTATATCTCCAAGGTGTATATCTTTAGAGACATTCTGTTGCTGGACCAACTTGCTCCTTTGCCTGCTTCAGCGACGGCTAAGCCTAGCGTTATGGGATATGGAGATCTTCTTCCGGTAAGATGTAGACATTTCCGAACCGCTGAATGCTTAAATTTTACCGGGTGAAAATCTTCAAATCCCAGAATTCTTTGCTGAGCAGGTGTATTTGAAGTAGGCTAATGTGCATGTTGGTCCAGTTGAATTGGATGCACTCCAAGAAAACCTCAGTAATGATATTTTCGCAGAAAACCTCAATTGTCACTGCCTCCAGCTTCCTGAAAGGTCGATCACGGTTTGTTCTCTCTCAAACTCTTGGATCTTGCATTCTTGCTCTTACGATTGTGATTATTTTAATGACAACGTGATGGTTCTCCTAGATTGTCGGTTGGATATGGTTGTTTTGTTGTGCTCATATAAAAGCATTAATATTATGTTTAATTATTGTCTACTATATGTGCAAATTGAGCTTTATGCTAGGCAATGTTTTGTACACTTCGTTTGAATGTCGATTTATCTTAATTTGGTTGTTCAGTTTTGAGAAAGTTTGCTTTTAGTTAATGTCGTTAACTGTAAGAGCGGCAATCATGTTTTAGTTTTGTGTTTCTTTCATTTTCTGAGTTTTAACATTTCATGTATATTTTTCTTTCTAAATTATGTATTCCATGACTGTGATGATTAACAGTTAAGTACTGCAAAGGCTTTCTTGTACATGGCTTTCCATACACCATGTGGGCACAACAGCCTCAGATGTTTTTAAGAAATTGCTCGTATATTGCCACCAATTATGTTTGTTTCAACTGTTATTCTTATGCAGATATTTCTTGAAATACTCTTTTGTTTTTGATAGGGTTTTAAGATCTGCTGTTACCTGTTTGACAACCAGCCCGCTCCACGGACAAGGTTTGATCTATTTCTTTAGAAGAAACCCTAAATCTATATTTTCTAGTTATGATCAAAGTTGGACTATATTTGTCTTATATTCAAGAGTTAGAGAAGGCCACAAACGTCTTTGTGAGAGAAAATTCCGTCGTGGGATATTGATGTAAGAATAGCCTCTCCCTTTTTTTGCTCTCATGTCACACTATATTATTTGACACACAAGAAAGTAACATATTACAGTATAACCTCTACAAATTAATACTCGATAAATTAATATTTTCTATAAACTAATAAATTTCGCCGGTCCAAATTTGAGCCGGTTCAAAATTTGACACAAATTGATAAACTATAAAATAATATTTTTTTAATTAAATTCTATGTAAATACAGTAGAACTTCTATAAATTAATAATGTTGGGACTTTAAATTTTTATTAATTTATAGATATAATAATTTACAAAAGTTTCTTTATTTAGATTTCTTATTTTAAGATATATTTATTCTAAATAAGAAAAATATTTTATTTTATTGTATAGACATTAATTGTTATATTTGAAATTTGACATTTACATTAATTTTATTATATTATATTATAATATATAGTGTATATAATATATATTGCATATAATTTAAATATGTTTTTAGATATAATATTACTAAATCTCATCAAAAAAATATTAAATGTTAAGAAAATATAAAGCTAATTCCATTGTGTACATAAAACAAACAATATTTTATATGTATACATATTTTATATAATTTCTATGTATACATATTTTCTTAACACTTAATAAATTTTTGATGAATTTTAGTAATATTATATCTAAACCACATTTAAGTTCTATGCAATATATATCATATACACCAAATAATATAATAAAATTAAGATATATGTCAAATTTCAAAAAAAATAACAATTAATGTCTATATACTAAAATCAAATATTTTTCTTATCTTAAAATAAATATATCTTAAAAATAATAAATTTAAATAAGAAAACTTTTGTAAATTAATAACTCTATAAATTAATAAAATTCTAAAGTCCTGACATTATTAATTTATAGATTTTTTACTGTACATAGCTACTGATATTTATATTTTATATTGAATTATTTTATGTTCACTAAATTGCTCTTTTGGTATATAAAATAAATATTTTAAAATAAATTTTATTGGAGATAACATGTTTAAAATTTTATAAAGTTGATTGGGATGGAAAATTATTGACCCAATTTTTTTAAAAGAAAGTTGAAAAGTTTCAATAAATTTATAATGTTGACCAATATAAAAGAAGAATTTTTTTCAATGTTTCCAGAAATGCAATAAAAATTTGGTCAATTAATAACAAAATAATTTATTAGGAAACAATCAAATTTTAGGGGGAAAATCAAATATTCTAGTAGTATTGAGTTACTCTTTCCAAAGATTTTAGTATTAGAAAAAAAAAAACTCAAGTGAAGGAAAGACAAATAAAACAAAACATATACAGAAGCTCATGATTTCTCTCTCTCTCTCTCTCTCTCTTGGACACAGTCTACTAACAACATTTGTGTCTTTGAAATAAGCAAAAGCTGTTTGGTATTTTCAAATGCACGCTCTGTGGCTCATCACAAAATAATCTTTCAGTTATGTCAAAACAAAGCAAAAGCTGTTCGGTTCTATAGTATTGATGTAATTTAAAAATTAGATTTTAGTAAAAATAAGAAATTTATCTCTAGATATTTTCAAATTGATAAGCCACAGTAAATTTTTGTGTTGTTTTTTGTTACGAACTCATATTTTTATCTAAATTATCTGCTTCTCTCGATTATAACAATATTAGAGTTTAATATCATTGGTTAAATCTTAATTCATAGGTGTAGGTGAAAATATTGATTATAAAATCGGCCTTTTCGATGACTGTGGTAATCTTTGCCTTCGCTCAGATTCTCCGGCTAAAGTCACATGATTCAGAGCTTCAGTTCTCCTTGCTCCGTGTCGTAGTAGACGCTAGGTCAAATCAGGTTCTTATCCTCGTGTCCCTTGATTGTATCCATACGGACTGCTCGTGGCTCCTCTTAGTTGTTGGAGAAATATAATGAGTTTCAGGCCTCAACCACAGTACATTTCGACATTGTCTCCACCTCTTCTACTTGTTGGCATCTCTAATCTTGGGGAGTTGGCGAAGCTCGAATATAAATGTAATGGGTGCACTAGTGCTAAAAATATATAACAAAAAATATAATAAAGCATCAAACTTGAATTATTACGAGTGCACAGGTGGAATTTTGTCATCTCTTACACCAAAGTTTTAATGATTTTGTATAGAATTTATAAATAGTAAAATTATTATGGGTGTACATGCCCCCACATCTATTAGTCTGCCTTCGCCCCTTGTGTTGATTTTTAGTCTTTGATATGTTTTCTGGTTTAATTAAGATAGCCTTGTTGCTGTAGTTGTTTCTTAGGAATTGAATTTCAATCTGTTAGCTTTTGGCTCTAGAAGTTGTTTACCATCATTTTGATCAAAATCATAAAAATTAAAATTCAAATCCAATGATCAGATATATTTTAGAATAATAGGAGAATATAAACATGGTATAACATAGTAAATAAAAATAATACAATAAACATGATTCTTCTTTATTCAAAATTGAGAAAATATGAAAAAAAAAATGATCTGCTAAGGAACACCAAAAATGGAGGTGGCGATTCCAGTGGATGAGAAAGTGACCCTATAAATCTTCATAGTCAACACATATTTATGATGGCTGTTAGAAGATATGACTGATAGATTCTTTAAATACGTCTACACATTTTCTTTTGTCAGAATTTAATTGTATTCTTGTAATGTTTGATGATTATTTGATGAAACCAAAAGAGAAATTAGGAAAAAAAAAATTGGAAGTTGAAACTAATATAAGAATCTTAAAATGTAAAGAAAAATAAAAATCTTGAACACCAAGTGGTAGATTTGCTCTCCAGGTCTCAGAAGATTTCGAAAGCCGAGGAGTATATTCAAGCAATGCCGGTAAAACCTGATGCTAGCATATGGGCATATCTGCTGAGAGCTTGTCGAACAAGCGGGGACATGGAGACTGCGGAAAGAGTGTCTAAGAAGATCGTTGAACTGAACCCGGATGATCCAGGCTACTCTATTCTAGCATCAAACGCGTAAAAGTGGGACAAAGTGTGCCTAATCCGCAAATCCTTGAAAGACAAAGAAAGAAAGAAGAACCCTGGATATAGCTGGATTGAAGTGAGTAAAAAAGTTCATCTGTTCCGCGCAGGAGATGTTTCAGCTCCTCAGTTCGAAGCCATACACGAGTCGTTGGAGATGCTATACAGTCTGATGGCTAGAGAAGGGTATGTTTCTGATCCACGGGAAGTGTCGCAGAATCTAGAGGAAGAGGAAGAGAAGAGACGTTTAGTATGGTCACAGCGAGAGGCTAGCGATAGCGTTTGGACTGTTGAACACAGAACCAGGGACTCCACTGCAAGTGATGAAGAACCTTCGTGTCTGTGGTGATTGTCATGAAGTCACGAAGCTGATATCGAAGATAGTAGGCGTGAGATATTAGTGAGGGATGCTAATCGGTTCCATCTCTTCAAAGACGGAGCTTGTAGCTGCAATGATCGGTGGTGAATAGCGTTTTCAAATGAATAGCGTTTTCAAATGAAGATAACATAAGCAGTATCGTTTTCAAATGAAGATACATAAGAGTCAAATCAATCATATGTTTTTGCACCAAGAACTTTGTTACTAGAAATCTTATAGAAGTACTTTCTCGGTCGATTATTTTGAGCACAAGGAAACAATATTTCTTTGTGGCGGCATTGTATGCTCTTGTTGTTGTAACTGGCACATAATCTTTCGTAACTTACTGTTTCAAATAATGTATTTGGGTCCTATTCTTTATTTACGTGGAACTTTGACAAGTAATGAGGTAATCTCTAATCACAATGCTTAATCCCTTGTCTAATCTGTAATCACAGTGCTTATAATCTTTGAAAGCACTTCCTCTCATATCATCATCATCATCATTCGCTTAAATATAAAAAAGGCCCACCATCACCATAATCATCATCATCATCGTTCAACAAATTATTCATATTTTTCTTTTTTTTTAACATGTTCTTTTGGAGTTTGACTCTGACTAAATGAGTAAAATGTTCAAAAGATTTCAAGAAATGCAAGCTTGATTATCACTTTATATTTGGATCCATGACAAATGGTCTGAAAGTAGAGCAATTGGGTGGACAAAAGACAGCAATGAGTTTCAAATTACAAACAAGAAAAACAGTGTCTGAGACATGCATCAGGATGATGCAAAACACTCAAACGGTCAAAGCAGAGTACAACATACACAATAATAATGATACATGAAACAAAGGAACTCTACATTCTACATTTCACTATTTATTCACCGCAAGGTCAAATAATATATATATATATATATATATATATATATATATATATATTTTTTTTTTTTGAATTAAAAAATAATATATTGAGTCTTCTAAGGTTTACTTTTTAGTAACTAAACAATCTCTAAAAACCTTTAAGGTGAGGTCATAATCTCGTAGTAGAGGACAGAGAAGTTCAAGGCCAACCCCAATCTGACAGGATGTGTAGGAGGAAGTTTAGCTTCAGCAGTAGTGACAATCTGTAAAGGAAAAAACTGATAGGTTTAGATAGAACATAAAATATTCAATAAAGACTCTCTATATGTATAGATAGAACACCTCATAGGCTTTCAAAGACTGTGATCAGTGGCTTCTTATGCAAGATTGCGGTAATAGTGTTACCTTTCCTGCAAAACGAACCAAACAAATCTTCAGAAACATGTAAGTAATCTTTTAAGTGAGCATTGTTATAGCTTACATCTTGCTAAAGAAGATGGTTGATGGTCTCGGAAGCAGAGGGGATGAGAGATGCTCATCCAACACTATCAACACATATGTTTGAATGCTCTATAGCTCAACCTTGTCCATATACGCTTTGATCCTCTTTATATTATTAACATCATTCGCTTTTCCACTAGAAGATTTCTCTCTTATCCAGTAAAAGCAACAAACACAAGAAGAAAGTTAAAACAAGCAGAAAAATCAAAGGAATCATAAACATAAAAGCAAGTAAGAAACACAAAACAAGAAAGCAAATGTGATGTTGATTTTAGAAAAAAAAACAAGAGGGAAAATTGCTTCATTAGGAGATTGATTACGAAGAACTAAATGATCATAAGTGCCAAGACAAAAGAAATATACAATCGCTAACCGGATGTTAGAAATATACAATCGCTAACTATCACTGACCGGATGTTATTTCTAATACTTTTCACAAATTACACATTAAGTTTTCATTATCAACCAAATAATATATACATTTTCCCCCAAGTTTGAAAGTTTTTTTTAACATTGTAGTGAAAATAACTTTACAAAATCAGTTTATGGTTATTTAAAAAAGTTTGAGAAAAGAGGAGCGTACGTACCCGTGTAGACTTTGTCCATATAAGCTTTGATCTTCTTTGCATTATTAACATCATTCGCCTTTCCACTAGCAGATTTGTCTCTTAGCCAATAAAAGAAACAAATACAAGAAGAAAGTTAAAACAAGCAAAAGGATCAAAGGAAACAAAAACATAAAAGCAAGTAAGAAAGAATCTACGCACAAAACAAGAGGGAAAATTGCTTCATTAGGAGATTGATTACGAAGAACTAAATGCTCATAAGTGCCAAGACAAAAGATATATACAATCGCTAACCGGATGTTAGAAATATACAATCTCTAACTATCACTGACCGGATGTAACTCCTAATACTTTTCACAAATTACACATTAAGTTTTCATTATCAACCAAATAATATAGAAATTTTCCCCAAGTTTGAAAGTTTTTTTTTTTAAAAAATTGCAGTGAAAACAAACTTTACAAAACAGTTCATGGTTAGTAAAGAAAAATATTTTGTTTCTATTTAAAAAAGTTTCAAGAAAAGAGAAACGTACCGTCCGTGTAGACTCTGTTTCCATGGGAATCGTATCCTTTTCAAGCAACTCTTTATCCCGACGACTGGAGTTAGTTGTCACTGATGTGAACAACATTGAGCCGTACGAACTCTTCTCTAAAAGCTGAAGCATTCCATCTCCGGCTAAATCTTTTCTTTGCCGCAAGTAATCGGAGAAATAATCTGAAGAATGAAGAGAAATGAAATAATTGATTCATCCTCTCTGATAACAAATATAAATAGACCCCAGTTTCCTTTTTTTTGCAACACTCCCAATGTCCATTTTTGCAACACTCCCAACATTGTGCCGTTGCTTACCACAATCCAATAAAATACTAGCCGTTGGACTAACATAAATATATTACTTTTTATTGAATTTACTTTTAGTGCAACCAAAATAATTTATTACCCACTGTAAAAATGTTCAAACACCTCACGTTCCACTCTATCCTACGTGTATTAAAGATTTTTTTCTGGTCAACTTGTATTTAAGTTTCACATTAAAATCTAAAACAAAAATCCGATTTTAAAAAGCCTATGATGTTACTAAAGTCTAAAAACCTTGGAGTAGAAAAAAACTGTTCTTCACATAATCACATTATAACCTGAGTTATCTCGGATTGTTAATATAAGATTAGCCTCTCCTTTTAGCCATTTAGTTCTTTGGTCACCTGAACAGTGTAAGGCACTAGATTAGAGCAGTGCAGGTCGACCGTGTCCGTTCATAATATATATAGTCCCAAGTATGTTAAGAATAGTCCAAGTCCGTAACCAAACATCAACCACGGGAAGTAGCATTTCACTACTCCTTTGTTGTTTTTTCCTGTCATATCTGAGAGAGGAAGAAAGAGCGACTCAAATGGGTTTGTTAGCAAAAAAAAAAGACTCAAATGGGTTCAACATTAAATACGGACAGTGTTTGAATCATTATGATTAGTAGCTGCATGAGAGGGTTAAACCCAAAAGAGGGTCATGCATCACTGAATAAACTTTATTATGGTCTCGATTGAGTAATTCACAGAACGAACATGATTTCAATAGAAAGAGGATGTGATGAGAAATATAATTGCATGGATAATGGTGATCCTGTTGTGATACCATCACAATCAGAAGTACCACATGCTGCAAACTCAAACGTATTTATTTACTAAGTTATTCTCTTAGAATAAATATATCTTAAAATAAGAAATTTAAATAAGAAAACTTTTGTAAATTAATAACTCTATAAATTAATAAAATTCCAAAGTCCTGACATTATTAATTTATAGAGGTTTTACTGTACATAGCTACTGATATTTATATTTTATATTCAATTATTTTATGTTTACTAAATTGCTCTTTTGGTATATAAAACAAATATTTTAAAATAATTTTATTGGAGATAACATGTTTACAGTTTTATAAAGTTGATTGGGATGGAAAAATATTGGCCCAATTTTTTTAAAAGAAAGTTGAAAAGTTTCAATAAATTTATAATGTTGACCAATATAAAAGAAGAATTTGTTTCAATGTTTCCAAAAATACAATAAAAATTTGGTCAATTAATAACAAAATAATTAATTAGGAAAAAAATCAAATTTTAGGGGGAAAATCAAGTATTCCAGTAGGTATTGAGTTCCTCTTTCCAAAGATTTTAGTATTAGAAAAAAAATCAACATTTTTGTCTTTAAAATAAGCAAAAGCTGTTTGGTATTTTCAAATGCTGCTCTGTGGCTCATCACAAAATAATCCTTTCAGTTGTGTCAAAACAAAAACTAATCCTTGAAACTGAAATTTTGAAAGTTTATATTGAAAATGACTGAAGAATTAATTTGTTATTTTTTGTGGGGGACATATATTATTTTCCAAAGTAATTACTAATGATTTTTATAGAACTTGTATCCCAGATTATATTGCAAAATAAAATATTGGTTCTATTACAAGAGAAAATGTCTTTATCATGCTTATTGTCACAATTTTATATTCTTTGATGCGATAAACTTTTTTTTATTTTTCTGTTTTATAGTTTTGATGTAATTTAAAAATTAGATTTTAGTAAAAATAAGAAATTTATGTCTAGATATTTTCAAATTGGTAAGCCACAGTAGATTTTTGTGTTGTTTTTTTTGTTACCTTTATTCATATTTTTATCTAAATTATCTGATTCTATCGATTATAACAATATTAGAGTTTAATATCATTGGTTAAATTTTAATTCATAGGTGTAGATGAAAATATCGATTATAAAACTGGGTCTCTTCGATGACTGTGTGGTAATCTTTGCCTTTGCTCAGATTATCCGGCTAAATTCACATGATTCAGAGCTTCAGTTCTCCTTGCTCCGTGTCGTAGTAGACGCTAGGTCAAATCAGGTTCTTATCCTCGTGTCCCTTGTTTGTATCCATACGGACTGCTCGTGGCTCCTCTTAGTTGTTGGAGAAATATGATGAGTTTCGGGCCTCAACCACAGTAAATTTCGACATTGTCTCCACCTCTTCTACTTGTTGGCATCTCTAATCCTGTGGTGTTGGCGAAGCTCGAATATAAATGTAATGGGTGCACTAGTGCTAAAAGGATATAACAAAAAATATAATAAGGCATCAAACTTGAATTATTACAAGTGCACAGGTGGAATTTTGTCATCTCTTACACCAAAGTTTTAATGATTTTGTATAGAATTTATAAATAGTAAAATTATTATGGGTGCACATGCCCCACATCTATCAGTCTAACTTCGCCCCTTGTTTTGATTTTTAGTCTTTCATATGTTTTCTGGTTTAATTAAGATAGCCTTGTTGCTGTAGTTTGTTTCTTAGGAATTGAATTTAAATCTGTTAGCTTTTGGCTCCAGAAGTTGTTTAATATCATTTTGATCAAAATCATAAAAATTAAAATCCAAATCCAATGATCAGATATATTTTAGAATAATAGGAGAATATAAACATGGTATAACATAGTAAATAAAAATAATACAATAAACATGATTCTTCTTTATTCAAAATTGGGAAAATATGAAAAAATGATCTATTTTCCCAATTTTCCCAATTCTTCTTTATTTTCCCAATATGAAAAAATGATCATGTTACCACAATACGGTGCGTTTTGCTCTGAGTGCGATATTGGAGGCGAAAGGAGATAGGGTTTCGACGATGGTTTCGGATGTGCCGCCGGACCCCCCTGGGTCTCCGGCGAATGTTCTAGGAGGTAAAGAAGCGGGGGATGAAGGGTCTTCGGTAGGTAAATCAGTGACACTGGTTACAGCGAAGCCGGCGACCCCAAGTTGGGTATCGATTGCGCAGGACAAGAGAGTCCTAAAGAAGTACGAGATTTCGATTTCGAATAAGGATGGAGTTCGTTCGGTGGAGATTCCAGATGAGGTTCTCTCAAGCCCTACACCGCTGTGGGAAGATTTCATTGTGGGGAAATTCCTCGACATCTCACCTCATGTCGCCAAAGTTCACATGGTACTCAATAAGATTTGGAAATATGGGGAAGTGTCGGCAAAAGTGGAGGTGTTTGAAGTTAACGCTACAACAATGAGGTTTCGAGTCTCTAACCCGAAAGCGAGAGAGAAGATTTTGAAAAGGGGGATGTGGAACATCGTGGGCGTTCCAATGGTTGTTTCAAAGTGGACACCAAGGGCAGAGGAAGACAAGCAGGAGGAGGAAGCTACTCCAATGTGGGTGCATCTGAGAGGAGTACCGTTACACATGTACTCTTGGGAAGGGATTAGCTTTATCACAAGTGCAGTTGGGTTTCCGGTCAAACTGCATCCAGAGACCATCGCTTGCACAAACTTTGAAGTTGCAAAAGTATTTGTGAAAGTGGATGTCTCCAAAGCTTTGCCTAAAGAGATCAACTTTTCAAAACATGGAAAAGAGTTTGTGGTGGATTTCCAGTTCCCTTGGCTCCCAGCGAGATGCAAGGTTTGCGACAAATGGGGTCACGCAGAGGAGAGCTGTGTGTTGAAAGTGAAAAGTACAGGGGGGAAAACTATGGTAAGAAACACTGAGATAGAGGTGGTACAAGAGGTGATAAGTCCGCAGCTCGAGGAACAGGGGCCTAGGGATAAGAGTGTGGAAGAAACTCCAGTGGTGAGAAACTTGGAGGAAGAGACAGCTCACAAGGAAGAAGAGAAAGTCAATGAAGAGGTAGATGGGATAACACCAAAGGAGGCAAATAATTCAAATGATGAGGTTAACGAAGAACAAAGCAACTGGGCTCTAGTATCTCCTGCTAAGGTGGGTAGATCTCCGGAGAATCATAGGGAGGGCATTCATATCTCTGCTTCTAAATTCTCGGTGCTCAGTGTAGAAGAGGAGGAAGAAGGAGAGATCTTAGACAGAATGAAACTAGTCGAGGTTACTGAAATGGAAGGGGTGGCTGAGAGAAATGAAGAGCGAACAGAAGAAGCCACTGTCAATCAAGAGACGGCGCATATAAGGGAGACCAAAGGGACAGGTGCGAAGAAGAAAGCTAAGTCACTGGACTCAAATCCAATGGCTATGAGCACAAGGTCCTCTCGTCGCCAACAATAATATGTCAGGTTTCTTTTGGAATGTGAGAGGATTCAACAAAAGTTTAAAGCATTCCGTGGTGAAAGAGTGGCTAAGTAATAGAAGTATGAAGTTTGGGTGTATATTGGAGACTAGAGTTAAAGAGAAGAAGTCAGAGAGAATTTTGGGGTCGGTGTTCAGAGAATGGTCAGCAATGACGAACTATGAACACAACAAAGGAGGAAGAATTTGGTTGTTATGGAGGGACAACGTTCGTATGTCTCCGGTTTACAAAACGGATCAGGTTATCACTTGTTCTGTCGCAATGCAAGATGAGGATGAATTTTTCTGCTCGTTTGTGTATGCGAGTAATCAGATTGAAGAAAGGAAGAAGCTATGGGAGGACTTGTGTGATCACCATGATTCTCCACTGTTTCAACAAAAACCGTGGATTATTATGGGTGATTTTAACGAAATATTAGATGGAGGAGAGCATTCCGAATTTGGTAGTTTGGCGAGATCACCAAATGGGATGCGAGACTTTCAAAGGACGGCTCTGCGATGTCAGTTGTCTGATCTGGGATACCAAGGGCCAGTTTTTACTTGGTGCAACAAGAGGGATGAGGGGTTAGTGTGTAAGAAACTGGATAGGGTACTGGTGAATAATGCGGCGCAGCAGAGATTTGGGAACGCCTATGCTGTATTTGAGCCAGGAGGTTGCTCAGACCACCTGCGATGCAAGATTCAGCTGTTTCAAGAGCCAGAGAAGATTAAAAGACCTTTTAAATACGTAAATGCTGTAGGGCGGCTACCTATGTTCCTGCCTAAGTTAAAAGAGTATTGGGACTCAACGGAGAAGCTCTTCCACTCCACCTCTGCTATGTTTCGACTCTCCAAGAAGTTAAAAAACCTCAAGCCGCTGATTAGAGAGATTGGAAAAGAGCAGTTGGGGAACTTGTCTATTCGAACGAAGGAAGCACATGTGAGTTTATGTGACAGGCAACAAAGTACCTTAGCTAATCCAACCGTGGAAGCAGTTCAAGAAGAGGCAGATGCTTATGGGAAATGGCTTCACCTAGCGGGCTTAGAAGAAGACTTCCTTAAACAGAGGTCTAAACTTCACTGGCTTGAGGTGGGAGACCAAAACAATACGACGTTTCACAACTCTATCAAAACAAGGCAGGCCCAAAATACGCTGAGGGAGGTCAGATGTCCGAATGGCACTATGGCTAAGCAGCACTCGGAACTTAAACTAGAGGCAGAAAGACATTTTTCTGAGATACTTAATCAGGTACCAGAAAGCTATCAGGGTGTGTCTGTGGAGGAGTTAAGGAACTTGCTTGATTTTGAATGTACTTTGGAGGACTGCAAAGGGCTGGAGGCTGCTGTCTCCGCTGAGGAAATCAGGAGAGTACTATTTGCTATGCCATCGAATAAATCACCAGGACCCGATGGGTTTCCCTGCGAATTCTTCAAAACGGCTTGGCCAGTGATCGCGCATGACTTCGTCACTGCGGTTCAATCGGTATTTCAGATGGGATTCCTTCCAAAAGGAGTGAATTCAACAATCTTGGCACTCATTCCCAAGAAGACAACTGCAACAGAGATGAAAGACTATAGACCCATTGCTTGTTGCAATGTGCTCTACAAAGTAGTCTCAAAAATCCTTGCTAACCGACTGAAAGAGCTGCTGCCTAGGATCATAGTTGCAAACCAGTCAGCCTTCGTGAAGGGTAGGCTATTGATGGAGAATGTGCTTCTGGCCTCAGAAGTGGTTAAGGATTACCACAAGGACTCGATCACTCCTCGGTGTGCTATGAAGCTGGATATTTCTAAAGCCTTCGACTCTGTTCAATGGTCTTTTCTTCTGAACAGTTTGATGGCTATGGGATTTCCAGAAAGATTTATTCATTGGATAAGGTTATGCGTTACCACTCCCTCCTACTCTGTTCAAGTTAACGGAGATTTAGCTGGCTATTTCCAGAGTGCAAGAGGGTTGCGACAGGGCTGTCCCCTCTCACCGTATTTGTTCGTTCTTTGTATGAACGTTCTGTCATACAAGATTGATAAAGGGTTGCGGGAGAAGAAGTTTGGAATCCATCCTCGGTGTCAGTCTCTTGCCCTCACTCATCTCTGCTTTGCGGACAACCTGATGGTGTTTGTGGAAGGTACAAAGAACTCAGTAGAAGGAGTGCTCTCAGTGTTTGAGGAATTTACAGGGTGGTCAGGCCTTTCCATCAGTCTAGAAAAATCAACGATCTTCATGGCTGGGGTTGCTGAAGGCGAGAAGAGTAGAATTCTCACAAACTTCCCGTTTGCTGAGGGCAAACTCCCAGTCCGCTACCTGGGACTCCCTCTCATGACTCAGGCGATGGGGAGACAAGACTACATGCCACTGTTGGAAAAGATCAGAGGGCGGATAAGCACTTGGACATGTCGGTTTTTATCTTATGCAGGAAGATTGCAGTTAATCAAATCTGTCCTACTGAGTATTGTCAACTTCTGGGCCACTGTCTTTAGATTACCAAGTAAATGTTCAGCAGAAATAGAGCGACTCTGCTCGGCTTTCTTGTGGACCGGGCCAGAACTTAAATCTACAGGTGCTAAAGTGGCGTGGCAGGACATCTGCAAACCAAAAAATGAAGGTGGTCTGGGGATTAGGCCACTGAAGGAAGCTAACCACGTTTATGGTCTTAAGCTTATCTGGAGATTGCTATCTGGAGACTCGCTTTGGAGTAAATGGATCAAATCTAATCTTCTCAAGAAGAAGAGTTTCTGGGAGGTAAATGTGGAAACGCAAACAGGCTCTTGGATATGGAGGAAAATGCTCAAGTTAAGGCATGTAGCAAGGTCCTTTCATATGAAGGCTGTGGGGAATGGGAGGCACATATCTTTCTGGTTTGATCGGTGGTCTGAGTTAGGGGTACTATCTGAGTTACTTGGTGATAGAGGTACTCAAGAAATGGGAATCAGAAGAGAGGCCACTTTAGAGGAAGCTATATACAACCAAAGGCGGAAGAAACGACACAGACGGCATATCTTAAACGACATTGAGAAGGAGATGGGAGTGGTTAAAGAAAAGCTGAGATCAGAAATGGAAGATGTGGATATGTGGAGATGGAGGTCGGGTTATAAATCAAATTTCTCCACCACTGAGACATGGCAGCAGACACGCGAGGTTGGATCGCCTTGCGCTTGGGGGAAGAGTATATGGTTTTCTCAGGCTTCACCAAAATTTGCTTTCATGACCTGGATTGCTATGCGAGGCAGGTTAGCAACAATGGATCGCATATCAGGCTGGAGTCAGGGAGTTGATACGACCTGTGTGCTATGTAAAGCGGCATCTGAAACAAGAAACCATCTCTTCTTCGAGTGCTCATTTTCATCACAGATTTGGGAGAAACTTGTAAAAGGAATTTTGGGCAGGTCTTATTCAAATCAGTGGAACGTCATTGTCAGATTGATCTCTGCCCCCAAGGTGGAGAAAAGAAAGAGGTTCTGTCTCAGGTATGCTTTCCAGGTCGCCTTATACACTCTGTGGTGGGAACGGAACAAGCGCCGCCATGGCGACACTCCAGTACCGCCACAAACATTGACAAAGCTCATTGACAAGTCAATAAGGAACAAACTAAGCTTGCTACAGAAGAAGAAAATGAAAGGCATGGAATGCATTCTGCAATATTGGTTTGGTACAAGAATGTAAATAAATTTTGATAGCTAGGAGATAGGAAATAAAAGAGTAGAAGCTGTAAAGAGTAGAAGTTGGCCAAGGATCCACTAGATGTAAAAAGGTTTTTTGATGAATAAAATTTAGCATTCATTCAAAAAAAAAAAGAAAAAATGATCTGCTAAGGAACACCAAAAATGGAGGTGGCGATTCCAATGGATGAGAAAGTGACCCTATAAATCTTCATAGTCAACACACATTTATGATGGCTGTAAGAAGATATGACTGATAGATTCTTTAAGTACGTCTACACATTTTCTTATGCAGAATTTAATTATATTCTTGTAATGTTTGATGATTATTTGATGAAACCAAAAGAGAAATTAGGAAAAAAAATACTTGGAAGTTGAAACTAATATAAGAATCTTAAAATGTAAAGAAAAATAAAAATCTTGAACACCAAGTGAAATGAGAAAAACATAATAAAGTCTTCCATTTAACTATAATCTATATTACACCCTTAAAATTCTATGCAACAAATTGATATGATTATCTAAGTAAATATAAATTTTAATGGTTCTTCTATAAAATTTCCCATCACAGCCTTTTTGGAAAGGTGAAACGTTGTATACAAAATAAAATATTATTTTCTGAAGGTTTCAAGAGCTTTCATTTATAAATGAAAGTATTACACTCTAGGACAGTTTTAAGTTATTTATAACACTCTAGGGCAGTTTCCTCTACTAGCACACTTTATCTTAACAGCTTCTTCTTTTCCTAAACTAACTCGCTAACATCTGACTATCCTAGTTACTAATTAAATGTAATATTAGTAGGAAAACATCACAACCACACATTTCACTCCCTTCTCAATGGCCCATATTATTTCTGATTTTTGTGACAAGACTTTTATCTGTCTCATTTCACAACCCTTGGATCTCCTTTATGGTTTATAACATCGACGGTCCAGATCTATAGTATTTGATAGACCGCGGTCCACGGATCAGTACATGGAGCCGAACCAGCATGAAGTTCAGGACGTTCCGAAGTTTTCAACCGAGGTTCATGATTTTCACCATACTGGCCAGACTGACCGGACTGTCCCAAATGCATCCGGATGTGAGCTTTGGCTGGAACCATGGCCAGATGATCGATTTCACTGTACTGGACTTTGTCTTCACCGTCCTGTTTTCCATTTGATGAAGAACAGTCGAGACGGAATCGCATTCGGACGCACGGATCCTGAGTTAGGTCATTGCTATACATTTCTGGACAGTACCACATGTACCGCCCGGATGTCCAGTTTGAGGCTTCATCAATACCCATGTCCAGACGATCGAATTCACCGAACTGGAGCTCGTATTTCCCGTACTGATTGGCATTTTAAGAGCAACGGTCGAGACAGATTTGGATTCGGACGAGTGAAACTCAAGATAGGCCGTGACACTTCAAAACTGGCTACTTTGGATTGTCTTGCTTGTGTACTGGCCCAGTCCGCAGAACATGCTTCAGGAAGCAATGAACCTGGACGGAATTTGAAGGGTTTTTCACTAGTCAAAGTGTGATTTCGTGCCTTGACCAGATCTGGTCAATTTTATCATTTTCTATGTTTAGATTTCCCACATTTTTCTTTAAGTCTTTTGACTAGAACTTCTATATAATGTAACCATCAGATCTGAATAAGATAATTTCGTTTTGCTTTCATTCTTTTGAGTTTTTACTCTCTTTGTTCTTTGTTAGAACATTTCTTAGTTTCTTGGTGAGGTTATCTCCAAGTTTCGATCCTTCTTTTGTTGGACCGGTGCGTCACATCCGGCAACGATCGAAGTCTGGTAGTATCTTTGGGCTATTCCGCAACCCTTAGTGTCACCGTTCATACCATCAGTTCTCAATCCTCTCGGATCTGAGTTCATATCAACCTTACCGAAAGAGTGATCCTTATTTTGGTTCTATCAAGTGGTATCAGAGCCACTCTCTCGGTAACTCTATTATCATTCCATCTTCTCATCTCTCCATCTTCTTCAAACACTTCTTCTTCTACCTTTCTTAAATCTGGGCCCCTCATTACCATCCATATATATAAAAAAAAAAGATTTACGATTTAATTCAAAAAAAAAAAAAAAAAAAAAGTTCAAAGTTTGTTTTGTGGATTGGTGGTGGAAGAGAAAGCCTGCTGGCTGAGGAGAAATCCAGCCTTTGAGGTGGTTAAAACGGATTTCAAAAATCAAAAATCTCTTATCTTTCTATCTTGAGAAAATTCCCTTGTTTGCTTGGATTTGCCCATTGGGATTCTTTGATTTGTTCTCTTATAACATTGAGTAAAAACTTGTGTGTGATCACCTAAATCTGAGAGAAACACTTGTGTGGGTGAGGATCAAACACTTGAGAGTGTGAGGTTTTTATCTACTAACTTTTGTGTTGAGATTTTCCAGGTTTATGATGTTTGGTTTGCAAAGGAAAAGTAACAAGGAGAAGCCTCAACGAAATTCTAACTCTCAAACTCCTTTTAAATATCCTTTGAATTATTTTGATGAGTTTGTTAGTGTGCAGGAACAGCCAGCTGTAAGGAGAAAAACAACCTGAGATGTGGGTGATCCAAAAAGGCAACCCTTTCAAATTGATGTCCAACAAATTTGTGATAACCTTGTGAAGGGAGTGGACAAAGCCCTTAAGGACTTCAGCAAGAGCCAAAAGAAGAGCACATCTACACGTGCCCCAGTAGCTGAGCCATCCTTGTTCATCAGTAAGAAAGCCCAAGGTGAATCTGAAAACCATTTTGAAGAACTTAAAGATTTTTCAGATTCTCTACCCATTTTTGATGAATCTGATGAAGAGCTAATTGAAAGCTTGATGTTTTGTGAAAAAGATTGTGATCTTCCTTCTCTTGAAACTGAGTTTAATCTTGATAATGAACAAGCTATTGTAGAACTAACTGTTTTGCAACCGGAGCTTCCGAGTAGTCTTGTTTTGTCTCCACAGGTTTTTGAGGAAGAGCCACTGGATTTTTCACATCAGTGCCCATGTCTTGACACTAGGATATGTTTGGATGATGATCTAGGTCCTATCTTTGATGAGGAGGACGAACCAGGTCCAGTCTTTGATGAAGAAGCAACAAGCATCATATCCACCTTTATGGAGAGTCATCTTTGCTTTGATTCCGGCACAACTACTGCTCCTTCATCTCCTGCCCCTTTGCTTCATGATCTTCAAGAGAACTTTGAGGAACCTTCTTCTCTTAATTCTCTGCCTGACATGGTTCTGAAAGTCAGTACTGATGATGTAATTCGTTTTGGTCTTGACAAGATGAAAGATTTTTGTGTTTCAAAATCTGTTTTTGATAACATGATTAATTCTTTAAAAATCTTTGAACCTGATAAATGTCTTGGTCAATCACGTTTTCAAAATGTCAATGGCATTACTTCTGGAATTATTTTGAGCTTTGATCAGTTCTTGGAACATAACAAAGGTTTTCATCTTCTTGGAAGGCCATTTGATCTTGAATTGCAACAAACTGATTTTTGTGCTGAAAAATCTCTTGATTTGTTTGTTTGCAAAGAAAATGGCTTTGATCTGAGTTCTTCTAGACATGTACTGATCACTGATGAATTGTTTGCATCCTCTTATGCCTTGGACGAAATTTTGATTCAGAAGTTGCTGGAACAGAAATCACTTGAAACTGAAAATGATTTTCGTGATCTTGAATTTTGTGGTTCTGTTTTGCAGCCTGATCTCTTAAGTTTTGAAACTGATAAGACTTGGTATTTTCTGAGATCATTTCGTGATAATGGTGCTGTCTTGAGTTCTGATGATATTTTGGTTTACAACACATTCTTTGAAAAATGCCTTGAACTTTTGATAAATGATTCTCAAACTGAACTTAAGCTTGTGTGTTCAGATGTTGGGAAGGATATGCACATCTTGAAAATGAATACTGTTATTGCATACCTTGATAAAATTCTTGTCTGTAATATCTACTTTGATGAGCACCTTGACAGGCTGAAAAATGTGCAATTTGTTCTTGGAAAAGATATCTTGATTTGTGATTTGAACAAATATTTATCTTGCACATTTGATCCTGGTCTTTTAGTGTTTATTTTGAGTATACAGGAAAGACAGGTTCAGCCTCTAAGAATTGAAAGCATTGTCCGTGCCCAACAGTCTGAGTTTTGGAGAAGCTTTGTTGAAACCGGCTACCTTGATACCAGCGACAGAGGTTCAGTCCAAGGAGGATTTCTCAACATTCCGAAGGCCTTTTGTCATGAATCCAATTTTCCCAGAAAGCCAACTCAACAGGTATTCACTGAGGCTTGGAATCGCATGAGAAGCTTCACGGATGAAGAAGTTATGAATTTTACAACCCGGAGGTTCTTCAGTCCATCTATCCGCGAGTACCAGATTTCTAAAGGAGATTCATGCCCCAGAAAGAATCGACCTGAGCCAAAACCGATCCTCCATGAACAAAAGATGTTTCCTCGGTCATTCTCCTGTCTAAACCAAAAGCACTGTAAGGATCATGAGTTGATTGCCTCTACTCTTCATGAAAATGTTTTGAAACCGAGAATTTCAAAAAAAAAACATATTCTTACTTGGTTGAAAAACGTTTTGCTCAAACCTTTTCATGAATTGATTTCATTGAGATGTGCTTTGAAAGAGATTTGGTGTAGGAAAAAGCATGAACTAAAATTGCTTAGGCCAAAGAATTCTTTTGATTTCGTTCATGATGATAATTTTTCAAATTTGGCATTGTCTCTTTCTTTCCATAACAGTTTCTCACCTTCGCCTGATTTTGAGATTGATAAATCAATTTTTGGCAACCAGCTTACTTGCTTAATGCTTGCCCACGTCCTTGATGATTATCCTAAGGGCTTGGATCCTGATTTTGATGTCTTAAGGATAGAGAAACCCTTTGATTATTTCTTTGGCAGATTTGATGTGGTTTCTCTAGTTGCTTTGAATAAACAGGATAAGCATGATCAGTTTCTAAGGAGAGCAAGCACCAATGGACGCCAAAGTACTTGGAATTCCTTGATAAAAATGACTTCAAAACTCCAAGGAAATTTCTGTCCATTCTATTCATTTACTGAATTTCCCTTGAATTTTAATTCCTTTGTATCTGATTTATCTCTTTTTGATATAGGTACATTGGATTTGAGGACAAATCCTTTTGAAGAAAGAGGGAATGATAGACCGCGGTCCACGGATCAGTACATGGAGCCGAACCAGCATGAAGTTCAGGACGTTCTGAAGTTTTCAACCGAGGTTCATGATTTTCACCATACTGGCCAGACTGACCGGACTGTCCCAAATGCATCCGGATGTGAGCTTTGGCTGGAACCATGGCCAGATGATCGATTTCACTGTACTGGACTTTGTCTTCACCGTCCTGTTTTCCATTTGATGAAGAACAGTCGAGACGGAATCGCATTCGGACGCACGGATCCTGAGTTAGGTCATTGCTATACATTTCTGGACAGTACCACATGTACCGCCCGGATGTCCAGTTTGAGGCTTCATCAATACCCATGTCCAGACGATCGAATTCACCGAACTGGAGCTCGTATTTCCCGTACTGATTGGCATTTTAAGAGCAACGGTCGAGACAGATTTGGATTCGGACGAGTGAAACTCAAGATAGGCCGTGACACTTCAAAACTGGCTACTTTGGATTGTCTTGCTTGTGTACTGGCCCAGTCCGCAGGACATGCTTCAGGAAGCAATGAACCTGGACGGAATTTGAAGGGTTTTTCACTAGTCAAAGTGTGATTTCGTGCCTTGACCAGATCTGGTCAATTTTATCATTTTCTATGTTTAGATTTCCCACATTTTTCTTTAAGTCTTTTGACTAGAACTTCTATATAATGTAACCATCAGATCTGAATAAGATAATTTTCGTTTTGCTTTCATTCTTTTGAGTTTTTACTCTCTTTGTTCTTTGTTAGAACATTTCTTAGTTTCTTGGTGAGGTTATCTCCAAGTTTCGATCCTTCTTTTGTTGGACCGGTGCGTCACATCCGGCAACGATCGAAGTCTGGTAGTATCTTTGGGCTATTCCGCAACCCTTAGTGTCACCGTTCATACCATCAGTTCTCAATCCTCTCGGATCTGAGTTCATATCAACCTTACCGAAAGAGTGATCCTTATTTTGGTTCTATCAGTATTGGAGAAAGTCAATTTCATTTATATATTTAGAGGTTAAATATATAAAAAATAAATTGGGTTCCTCTTCCATTCTCCTTCGCTTTCTTCCTCCTAAATACCCAATTTCTTAGAAAACTGAAATCTGTTTCTTAAATTTAATTTTTCAAAATTTCTTTTTACAAAATCAGTTTCTCTATTACACGATCTATCTTTAGAGATATGTGAAGGTGCATCTCCGATGGTGATGTACAACATCTTTGGTGTACACGAACATGATATACATAAAACATCTCAAGTGTACAACACGGTACATAACAAGAAAACAACCATCCAAAACCAAGTTTCATTCTTATAAATTCGTAAATATCTAATTGAATGTTGCACCATGCCAAAATGTACATGTCAATATTGGTAAACAAACATGTAGATATGTTCATTATTGAACTACTTTTAATATTTCAAGATGTAATACATTTCAAAATGTTTTCTACATTTGTAAATTTTTTGAAATATGTCCACCTTACATAGTTTTGTCTGTACACTATCATCAAAGTGTACACTATCCATTAGACTGTACATGTATACACGAAATAATTTTTTCTATTACACAATCTATCTTTTGAGATATGTGAAGGTGCATCTCCGATTGTGGTGTACATCATCTTTGGTGTACACGAACATGATGTACATAAAACATCGCAAGTGTACAACACGCTACATAATAAGAAAACAACCATCCAAAACCAAGTTTCTTTCTTTATAAATTCGTAAATGTCTAATTGAATTTTGCACCATGATAAAATGTACATGTCAATATTGATAAACAAACATGTAGATATATTCATTATTGACAAGTGCATACGTGTACAATATACATATTATCTTTTATCGAATATTTACATGTACACATATGTTTGAGACACATGCTACATGTTCAACATGTTGTAAAGTTGTGTACATTCGTTAGTGTACATGTGTAAATTAAAGGTTGGTGTCGTACAAGTGTACAACAAATGTGGTAGTATACACGACATGGGTGTACAAAATCACAATGTACATTTACAAAAACATATTGTACATAAATTTATATGTATACATATATAAGGACAAGAAAAATCAGAATGGACATGTGATACATTCCTCTTGTTGGAGAAACAGTTCTTTATTATTTTGTGAAGAAAAATTGTGTACATTAATTTTACTTTGAATTCTCATAATCAAAATTTACATTATCAAAACAATTTAGACTTTGCTTTGAATTCTCATGTGACATTAATTTTGTGTACATATGAACATACAATGTTGAAACTTGTAAATCTATGTTACAAACTCCTAAATGTCTAATTGAATTTATTTTTGAGCTACTTGTAATATTTCAATATAGTGTACATATAGATTGTTGTACATGTGGATAGTATAATTGTATGTACAACATATCATGTACATATGAATCATTTTTTCATTTTTTTAATGAATGGCATTTTTGTAATTTTAACTTCATCTTCCCCAAAATCAATTAGGGTTTTCTGCAATTTCTCTCTATAGCCGCCATCCATTATTCTCACCTGAATCATCACTTTTTTCATTTGTCTTGCTTATTATACCTTTAAACCTGTAGAAATATCGTATAAGACACTATTTCAAGCTCAAAATTACTCTGTTTCTACAACAAAAACATAAATTTTGCTTCTTTTTTAATTACTGTCACAATGCGAGGCGGATGAGTTGCATAGCACGGCGTAGAGGAAGAAGCTTGGTTGTGTTGATTCATGGAGAAGAAACAGAAGAACCACAATCGTGTTCTTCATTTTGTTTTCGGCGGCAAATATGAAGAGATCGTATTCTTCATTTTGTTTTCCAGATTTTCTCTTGGGATTTCTCAGGATTTTTCATTTTATTTTTCAATATTTTGTTCAGATTACGATCTATCAACTTCTTCATTTTGTTACTTTTATAATTATTTCTCTGTTAGAAAAAGAGAAGAAAAATGAGATTAAAAATTATGGGACCTATTTAGTTGCAAGAATAAACTTAGTTAGCTTGTAGTTGTAAAAAACTACCTTAAGAGCAATATCTGCTCTATCTTGTAATTAATAACTTGAAACTGTCCTAGGATGAAAATAACTCTTTATAAATTGGGAATGGATTTATCCATGAGTTGTATGCATCGTGTGAATTAAATTATGTACCATTACTTAATCAATCAATTTATAGCATAATCAAAACTACAATGCTTATTAAATATTTAGTAAATTAATATGTGATAGTACAAATCGTCACTATTCTTTCATTAAAATTTACAAATATTCATAAACATGAAATAGTGAATAATACATATGATAATTACACATAAGGTATAAGATAAATACTACCATAAAACCTTGTTGTAAGGAGAAATGTACATACAAACGATTAAACAATACTATCATTTTGATCAAAATCATAAAAATTAAAATCCAAATCCAATGATCATATATATTTTAGAATAATAGGAGAATATAAACATGGTATAACATAGTAAATAAAAATAATACAATAAACATGATTTTTCGTAATTCAAAATTGGGAAAAATCTGAAAAATGATCATAATCAACAAGCTGAATGTTATAATAATCTAACAAATGATTCTGACTCTGAAAACTTTCTTTCAAGTTGTTAGAACCGGAGGCAACATCTTAGACTTTTTCCCTTCCACCAATTGTTTTGGTATCAGGATGTCCTCAACCGCACCATCTCTCGTCACCCGAATTGGGTGTGCAACCAAATGGAAACCATTCATTTCCACGACTTTGACTCTGCTGTAAATCTCTCACATTGTCTGCAACCCTTGGTGCATTCAAGACTCTCTGGTCCAGACAAGGTTAACTCATCCAATGTGATCTGGCCGTATGGTCGTAGCATAGAGATAACTGGTACGCTCGAAATTCATTGGTGTTGGTTATATCAGTTTGGTAGCAACCTATTGCTATCTCACGACAACCAAAAAAACCTATCATGATCTTGATTAGGAGTTATAACTAACATATCATGATCTTGGAGTGGACATAGACTATGAATCTCTGGTTCCTCTGCGCATTCCAATAATACGTTCTTGGATGCGGCAGCAAAACAAATAAATTTAGATAGTCCCTAGGATGCAGCCTGTTTCCAGTTTCCCATATCGCCTTTCTAAATGATCATATACATTACTGATCGTTTCTCTCTCCGGTGGCCTGTCCGGCCACATTGGCATCACTATGCACACTGCAAATATGTCTCCCTTGCTCGTATCGTAGAGAAACCTTAATGGAGAGTTTTCACCATTATGTTATCACAAATACATATTTATATGTGTATACATAAAGAACACAATGGTGATAACTCACCATGGAATTGCTCTAAATAAAGCTTTTTCAACCAGTATTAACTTTGTGCATCCGCTGCATATTCTTTAATATTAGAAGAAAATGAAAAACAAATTAGTTCAGAATTATGCTATAGAATTTTAAAATAATTGTTCTTGTCCTTTCGTATTAGCATCTCTGTTGCTCACACGTGATCTATCGATCTCAGAACTTGAGCATTCCATTTCCGGTTATATTACTTAGTGGTTGCTGGTCTAGTTCTGCCTACTGTTTCTAATCCCTGAAGTGTTGGCTAACACCGAAGGGTTAGGACTATTTCATCCATCTCTGCTCGAAGTTCTTCATAACATCCCATGCTGCAGATCCCACTACGCACATGTGACAGACATTATTACCACACCTAACCACATTTCAACCAATAGAAAAATAGATTGATATTTATAATCAATAAATTTTGCATTAAAATTATAAAACGACACTTATTTTGAAACAGAAATTTTACCCTACAACAACAACTAATCTAAAACAGAGAGTATTTTTTTATGTAATCACGTTAGTCACCTATTTATCTGCATTATCTTCTTCTATCAGTTATAACAATATTATCATTGGTTAAATGCCAAATTCATATCTTTAGGTGAAAGCCAATCTGACACAAATGTATATAAAACATATAACAACAGTTGTGTACTATTTTGAAAATTATATATGGAATTATGGGAGGTGACTGGTTAAGTTTTATATATTATTAAATTTTACTAATCATGTTGTAGCTTTATTTTTAAAAGTTAAAAGTCTACATCAAATTTCTATTAGTTTTTACCAATCATGCTTTAACTTTATTTCTAAAGCTACAAAAAAAAAGCAAACTTTTTATACAAAATATTTACATATGATTGATTTTATTAAAAACTTATTATCATTGATTGATTTTAATTGGACCATATATTTACAAATGGTTGAGAACATCAAATATCTATTACTTTTCTCTCCTATCGACCTCTCTGATATATACAAAATATTACTTTGTGATTCCAATTGGACCATATATTTACATATGATTGATTTTCTTAAAACTTATTATCTTATTATCTTCTTTATTTATGTCATATTTTGACCCTGCTCAAATTGGAACAGATGAAATTTCTTAATTTATCTTATTTATTAGTTTATGAATTATTTATTCATAGAGTTTCTACTGTATACCTACTTTTACGAGTCTTTGTATAAGTTAAATATTTATTTTATATCAGAATTTTAGGTTTTAGAGCTCATGAGAGATGATATAATATTTTTGAACCCCTGTTTTTATCTCTTTAATCTAATTATTCAGAGTTTGTCATTGATCTTGTGTTATCTGGTTATGTCTAAGTAGTTAGGTTTTAAGGTTTCAAAATAATTGCTGAGAATGAATGTTTAAGGTTGGTTGATTAGAGAATCTTTATCAGAGTTTTTCTCGTTGACTATTTTAACGATTGAATTGGATTTATCACCTAGTTCACGATCTTAGGTTAACTGAATTTATGCATCAGGAGTTGATTTGATTTCTTGAACATAATCTCTGTGAGCAAAGTGTCCTTACCCAACATGAGTTGATGTTACTGTACTTTGTGAACCTATTGATCAAACTCAAACTTAATGGGGAAGATTATACAAATGTGTTTTGAGTTCTAGAATGATGCTTAATTAATTCTCTGATAAACTGTTAACATTCATGTCATTTGCTATAATTTCTATAATACTTAACACTTTTTGTTTCTATGTTTTAGCTTTTATTATATATTTTATTTCTGCTTAGCTTTAGGAAAACAACAATCTCTCTTTTTGTCTTAGCTTAACTTTATTCTCCTTGGTCTCCGTAGATTTGATTCCTTTTATACTACTGTGATTTGGTGCGCAATTGCGGTATTCAAAGGTTAAAATTTTGAGCTATCAATAATACATTGGAGTAAAGCACATGTGGTAATACATCAGAAAAACACAACTACTGGCCATTATGTATGATATTACACAAAATATACCACCAAAATCAGGAAGATGGTGTTTCACTGATGGATCTTAGAAGGAAAATAATGTCTTCTCTGGGTAAGGTTTGTATAGTAACTTAGAAAGCTATGAGAGTTTGATGGGGACAAGAAACACAAGAGGTAGCCTCTCACCCTTGCATGCGGAATTTGAAACCTCTATTTGGGCAATTGAATGTTTGAAATCTTTCTCGTAATTTTAAGTGATATTTATGAAAGATTGTTCCAAATTGATGAAGATGGTATCAGAACTTGAAGAATTACCTGATTTTACAACTTATTTGGAAGATATACAAAGATTAATGAAAAATTTCAACACATTTGAGATCAAACACATACCCCATACACAAAAAAATGGGACGGACAATTTTGCACACAAAGATTAATGTTCACTAAATTGCTCTTTTGGTATATAAAACAAATATTTAAAATAAATTTTATTGGAGATAACATGTTTACAATTTTATAAAGTTGATTGGGATGGAAAAATGCTGACCCAATTTCTTAAGAGAAAGTTGAAAGTTTCAATAAATTTATAATGTTGACCAATATAAAAGAAGAATTTGTTCCAATGTTTCCAAAAATGCAATAAAATTTTGGTCAATTAATAACAAAATAATTAATTAGGAAAAATCAAATTTTTGGGGGAAAATAAAATATTCTAGTAGTATTAAGTTCCTTTTTCCAAAGATTTTAGTATTAGAAAAAAAACTCAAGTAAAGGAAAGACAAATAAAATAAAACATATACATAGGGGGTGATTGGTAGTTGCTGTAGGTGCTGTCCACAGCCCTATTTATTTCCACAGCACCAAATTCAGAGCAATCAAGCTTTAAATTTTTTTTTGAAACCACATCTCTTAAAATATCCTACAGCTGTACAAGTGCTCTGCAGAGCCAAATATCCAAAGCAATTTTTTAGTGCTTCAATAAAATTCTACAGCAATAAAATCTAAAGCCACAGCAAAAAGTCTAAAGATTTTTTTCTACATCAAAATATTTAAAGCTACAGCCATTACCAATCGGACCCATAAGCTCATGATTTCTCTCTCTCTCTCTCTCTCTCTCTCTCTCTCTCTCTCTCTCTCTCTCTCTCTCTCTCTCTCTCTCTCTCTCTCTCTCTCTCTCTCTCTCTCTCTCTCTCTCTCTCTCTCTCTCTCTCTCTCTCTCTCTCTCTCTCTCTCTCTCTCTCTCTCTCTCTCTCTCTCTTCTGGACACAGTCTACTGACAACATTTGTGTCTTTGAAATAAGCAAAAGCTGTTTGGTATTTTCAAAAGCACTCTCTGTGGCTCATCACAAAATAATCATTTCAGTTGTGTCAAAACAAAAACTAAACATTAATAAAAAATTATAATGTGTTTTGAAAATTTAAAACAACGAAAAATCATAGGCTTCAATATATAGAGCATTTACACGAAAAAATAACCCATAGATTTTGAGAAAAATTCAAAAAAATAAAATTTCTATTTTAATGCATAGTTGCATCCTTCACTAACATATTATGAAGGTCAAAGAGGTTTAGAACCTTTGTTGTCTCTGTTTTTCTAGGGAATAGCGATTTTATAGTGGTTAGTCAACCAATTTAAGAAGTATTATGAAGTTTTACTAAAGTAATTGACAAAACATTTAAACGAAGCCCATGTACCATTAAAGAGAGTTTAATAGATATATTAATGCAAATATAGAATGTGTTTCAAAATATTAAAACTATAATACAAATCATAGGCTTCAGTATATAGAGCATTTACAGAAAAATTAAATATTTTCGTAGGGATTAACCCATAGATTTTGAGAAAAATTCAAAAAAATGAAAATTCTATTTTAATGCATATTTGCATCCTTCACTAACATATGATGAATGTCAAAGAGGTTTGAAACCTTTGTCGTCTCAGTTTTTCTAGGGAATAGCGATTTTATAGTGGTTAGTCAACTTATTAAGGGAGTATTATGAAGTTTTACTAAATTAATTGACAAAAAATATAAACGATGCCCATGTACCATTAAAGAGAGTTTAATATACATTAATAAAAATGTAATATGTGTTTAAATATTTTGAAACTACACTAAAAATCATAGGCTTCAATATATAGAGCATTTACCGAAAAATTAAATATTTTCGTAGGGGGGGTTAACCCATAGATTTTGAGAAAAATTCAAAAAAAAAAAATTCTATTTTAACGCATAGTTGCATCCTTCACTAACATATGATGAAGGTCAAAGAGGTTTGAAACCTTTGTCGTCTCCATTTTTCTAGGGAATTGCGATTTTATAGTGGTTATTCAACTAATTTAGGGAGTAGTATGAAGTTTTACTAAATTAATTGACAAAAAAATTAAATGATGCCCATGTACCATTAAAGAGAGTTTAATATACATTAATACTAAAGTAGAATGTGTTTATATATTTTAAAACTACAATAAAAATCATAGGCTTCAATATATAGAGCATTTATCGAAAATTAAATATTATCGAAGGGGTTAACCCATAGATTTTGAGAAAAATTCAAAAAAATTAAAATTTTATTTTAATGCATAGTTGCATTCTTCACTATCATATGATTAAGGTCAAAGAGGTTTGGAACCTTTGTTGTCTCCGTTTTTATAGAGAATAGCGATTTTATAGTGCTTATTAGTCATCCAATTTAGGGAGTATGATGAAGTTTTACTAAATTAATTGAGAAAAAATTTAAACGATACCCATGTACCATTAAAGAGAGTTTAATATATATTAATACAAATGTAGAATGTGTTTAAATATTTTTAAAATGCACTAAAAATCATAGGCTTCAGTATATAGAGCATTTACCGAAAAATTAATATTTTCGTAGGGGTTGTTAACCCATAGATTTTGAGAAAAATTCAAAAAAATGAAAATTTTATTATAATGCAGAGTTGCATCTTTCACTAACATATGATGAAGGTCAAAGAGGTTTGGAACCTTTGTTGTCTCCGTTTTTCTAGGAGTAACGATTTTATAATTGTTAGTCAACCAATTTAGGGAGTATTATGAAGTTAAACTAAATTAATTTACAAAAATATAACGATGCCCATGTACTATTAAAGAGAATTTAATATACAATAATACAAATGTAGAATGTGTTTCAAAATTTTAAAACTACAATAAAAATCATAGGCTTCAGTATATAGGCTTCAGTATAACCCATTGATTTTGAGAAAAATTCAAAAAAATGAAAATTCTATTTTAATGCATAGTTGCATCCTTCACTAACATATGATGAAGGTCAAAGACGTTTGGAACCTTTGTTGTCTCCGTTTTTCTAGGGAATAGGGATTTTAAAGTGGTTAGTCAACTAATTTAGGAAGTATTATGAAGTTTAACTACATTAATTGACAAAAAATTGAAACGATGCCAATGTACCATTAAAGTGAGTTTAATATACACTAATACAAATGTATAATGTGTTTCAAAATTTTAAAACAACACGAAAAATCATAGGCTTCAGTATATAGTGCATTTAGGGGGTTAACCCATAGATTTGGAGAAAATTTTAAAAAATGAAAACTCTATTTAAATACATAGTTGCATCCTTCACTAACATATGATGAAGGTCAAAGAGGATTGGAACCTTTGTGGTCTTCGTTTTTCTAGAGAATAGCGGTTTTATAGTGGTTAGTCAACCAATTTAGGGAGTATTATAAAGTGTTACTAAATTAATTAACAAAAAAATTAAACTAAGCCCAGAACCATTAAAGAGAGTTTAATATACATTAATACAAATATAGAATGTGTTTAGAAATTTTAAAACAACAGTAAAGATCATAGGCTTCAGTATATAGAACATTTATAGAAAAATTAAATATTTTCGTAGGGGTTAACCCTTATATTCTGAGAAAAATGAAAATAAAATGAAAATTCTATTTTAATACATAGTTGCATCCTTCACTAACATATTATGAAGGTCAAAGAGGTTTGGAACCTTTGTTGTCTCCGTTTTCTAGAGAATAGCGGTTTTGTAGTGGTTAGTCAACCAATTTAGGGAGTATTATGAAGTTTTACTAAATTAATTGACAAAACATTAAAATGGTGCCTATGTACCAATAAAATGAGTTTAATATATATTAATACAAATGTAGATAGTGTTTATAATTTTTAAAACTACAATAAAAATGATAGGCTTCACTATATAGAGCATTTACCAAAAAATTAAATATTTTCGTAGGGTGTTAACCCATAGATTTTGAAAAAAATTCAAAAAAAATGAAAATTCTATTTTAATGCATAGTTACATACTTCACTAACATAGGATGAAGGTCAAATAGGTTTGGAACCTTTTTTGTCTCCGTTTTTCTAAAGAATAGCGGTTTTGTAGTGGTTAGTCAACCAATTTAGGGAGTATTATGAAGTTTTACTAAATTAATTGACAAACCATTTAGACGATGCCCATGTACCATTAAAGTGAGTTTAATATACACTAATACAAATGTAGAATGTGTTTCAAAATTTTAAAACAACATGAAAAATCATAGGCTTCAGTATATAGAGCAATTACCGAAAAATTAAATATTTTCGTAGGGGGTTAACCCATAGATTTGGAGAAAAATTTGAAAAATGAAAACACTATTTTAATGCATAGTTGCATCCTTCACTAACATATGATGAAGGTCAAAGAGGATTGGAACCTTTGTGGTCTCCGTTTCTAGAGAATAGTGGTTTTATAGTGGTTAGTCAACCAATTTAGGGAGTATTATGAAGTTTTGCTAAATTAATTAACAAAAAATTTAAACTAAGCCCATGAACCATTTAAGAGAGTTTAATAATATACATTAATACAAATGTAGAATATGTTTAGAAATTTTAAAACAACACTAAAGATCATAGAATTCGGTATATAGAGCATTTATAGAAAAAATTAAATATTTTCATAGGGGTTAACCCATAGATTTTAAAAAAATTTCAAAAAAATGAAAATTATATTTTATTGCGTAGTTGAATCCTTCACTAACATATGACGAAGGTCAAAGAGGTTTGAAACCTTTGTCATCTCCCTTTTCTAGGGAATAATGATTTTATAGTGGTTAGTCAACTAATTAAGGGAGTATTATGAAGTTTTACTAAATTTATTGACAAAAAATATAAACGATGCCCATGTACTATTAAAGATAGTTTAATATACATTAGTAAAAATGTAGAATGTGTTTAAATATTTTGAAACTACACTAAAAAATATAGGCTTAATATATAGAGCATTTACCGAAAAAATAAATATTTTTTAACCTATAGATTTTGGGAAAAATTCAAAAAAATGAAAATTCTATTTTAATGCATAGTTGCAACCTGCACTAACATATGATGAAGGTCAAAGAGGTTTGAGACCTTTGTTGTCTCTGTTTTTCTAGAGAATAGCGGTTTTGTAGTGGTTATTAGTCAACCAATTTAGAGAGTATTATGAAGTTTTACTAAATTAAATAAAAACAAATTTAAACGATGCTCATGTACCATTAAAGAGAGTTTAATATATACTAATACAAATGGAATGTGTTTAAATATTTTTAAAATGCACTAAAAATCATAGGCTTCAGTATATAGAGCATTTACCGAAATATTAAATCATAGGCTTCAGTATATAGAGCATTTATCGAAATATTAAAAATTTTAAAACAACAATAGAAATCATAGGTTTCAGTATATAGAGCATGTACCGAAAAAATAAATATTTTCGTAGTGGTTAGTTAACCCATAGATTTTGAGAAAAATTTAAAAAAATGAAAATTATATTTTAATGCATAGTTGCATCCTTCACTAACATATAATGAAGGTCAAAGAGGTTTGACACCTTTGTCGTCTCCATTTTTCTAGGGAATAGCGATTTTATAGTGGTTATTCAACTAATTAAGGAAGTATTATGAAGTTTTACTAAATTAATTAATAAAAAATTTAAACGAGGCCCATGTACCATTAAAGAGAGTTTAATATACATTAATACAAATGTAGAATGTGTTTAAATATTTTAAAACTACACTAAAAATCATAGGCTTCAGTATAAAGTGCATTTACCAAAAAAAATATATTTTCGTAGGGTTAACCCATAGATTTTGAGTAAAATTCAAAAAATTGAAAATTCTATTTTAATGCATAGTTACATCCTTCACTAACATATGATAAAGGTCAAAAAGGTTTGGAACATTTGTTGTCTCCTTTTTTCTAGAGAGTAGCGGTGTTGTAGTGGTTAGTCACCAATTTAGAGAGTATTATGAAGTTTTACAAAATTAATTGACAAAACGTTTAACCGATCCCCATGTACCATTCAAGAGAGTTTAATATAGATTAATACAAATGTAAAATGTGTTTCAAAATTTTAAAACTACAATAAAAATCAAAGGCTTCTGTATATAGAGCATTTACAGAAAAAATAAATATTTTCATAGGGTTTAACACATAGATTTTGCGAAAAATTCAAAGAATGAAAATTCTATTTTAATGCATAGTTGCATCCTTCACTAAAATATGATGAAAGTCAAAGACTTTTGGAACCTTTGTTGTCTCCGTTTTTCTAGGGAATAATGGTTTTATAGTGGTTAGTCAACTAATTTAGAGAGTATTATGAAGTTTTACTAAATTAATTGACAAAACATTTAAACGATGCTTATGTACCATTAAAGAGAGTTTAATATACATTAATAAAAATGTAGAATGTGTTTAAATTTTTAAAACTACACTAAAATTAATAGGCTTCACTATATAGAGCATTTACCAAAAAATTAAATATTTTCGTAGGGTTTAACCCATAGATTTTGAGAAAAATTCAAAAAAAATGAAAATTCTATTTTCATGCATAGTTGCATCCTTCACTAACATATGATGAAGGTCAAAGAGGTTTGGAACATTTGTCGTCTCCGTTTTTCTAGGGAATAGCGATTTTATAGTGGTTATTCAACTAATTTAGGGAGTATTATGAAGTTTTACTAAATTAATTGACAAAAAATTTAAATGATGCCCATGTACCATTAAATGTGAGTTTAATATACATTAATACATTAATACAAATGTAGAATGTGTTTAAATATTTTAAAACTACAATAAAAATCATAGGCTTCAGTATATAGAGTATTTACCGAAAAAAATAATTATTTTAGTAGGGATTTTGAGAAAAATAAAAAAAATTAAAATTCTATTTTAATGCATAGTTGCATCTTTCACTAACATATGATTAAAGTCAAAGAGGTTTGGAACCTTTTTGTCTCTGTTTTTCTAGAGAATAGCAATTTTATATTGGTTAGTCAACTAATTTAGGGAGTATTATGAAGTTTTACTAAGTTAATTGACAAAACATTTAAACGATGCCCATGTAACATTAAAGAGAGTTTAATATACGTTAATACAAATGTAGAATGGGTTTATAAATTTTAAAACAACACAAAAAATCATAGGCTTTAGTATATAGAGCATTTACCGAAACATTAAATATTTTTGATGGTACATGAGTATTTTCAGTTAATGCTCATGTACCATTAATTGACAAAAAAATTTAAACGATGTCTATGTACCATGAAAGAGAGTTTAACATACATTAATGAAAATGTATAATGTGTTTAGAAATTTTAAAACAACAAGAAAAATCATAAGCTTCAGTATATAGAGCATTTACCCATAGATTTTGAAAAACATTCAAAAAAAAAATCTATTTTAATGCATAGTTGCATCCTTCACTTACATATGATGAAGGTCAAAGAGGTTTGGAACCTCTGTGATCTCCGTTTTTCTTGAAAATATCGGTTTTATAGTGGTTAGTCAACCAATTTAAGGAGTATGATAAAGTTTTGCTAACTTAATTGATAAAAAATTTAAACTATGCCCATGAACCATTCAAGAGAGTTTAATATATATTAATACAAATGTAGAATGTGTTTAGAAATTTTAAAACAACACTAAAATCATAGGCTTCAGTATATAGAACATTTACCCATAGATTTTGAGGAAAAAAAATGAAAATTCTATTTTAATGCATAGTTGCATCATTCACTAACATATGATGAAGGTCAAAGAGGTTTGGAACTTTTGTTGTCTCCGTTTTTCTCGGGAATAGCGATTTTATAGTTGTTAGTCAACCAATTTAGGGAGTATTATGAAGTTTTACTAAATTAATTGACAAAACAATTAAACGATGCTGATGCACCATTAAAGAGAGTTTAATATACATTAATACAAATGTAGAATGTGTTTAAAAATTTTAAAATTACACTAAAAATCATTGGCTTCAGTATATAGAGCATTTACCGAAAAATTAAATATTTTCGTAGGAGTTAACCCATAGATTTTGAGAAAAAATCAAAAACAAAATGAAAATTATATTATAATGCATAGTTGCATAGTTGCATCCTTCACTAACATATGATGAAGGTCAAAGACGTTTAGAACCTTTGTTGTCTCCGTTTTTCTAGGGAATAGCGATTTTATAGTGGTTAGTCAACTAATTTAGGGAGTATTATGAAGTTTTACTAAATTAATTAACAAAACATTTAAAAGATGCCCATGTACCATTAAAGAGATTTTAATATACATTAATACAAATGTAGAATGTGTTTAAAATTTTTAAAACTACCGGAAAAATTAAATATTTTCGTAGGGGTTATAGATTTTGAGAAAAATAAAAAAAAAATGAAAATTCTATTTTAGTGCATAGTTGCATCCTTCACTAACGTATTATGAAGGTCAAAGAGGTTTGAAACCTTTGTTTTATCCGTTTTTCTAGAGAATAGCGATTTCATAGTGGTTAGTCAACTAATTTAGGGACTATCATGAAGTTTTACTAAATTAATTGATAAAAAAATTAAACTATGCCCATGTACCATGAAAGAGATTTTAATATACCTTAATAGAAGTGTAGAATAAGTTTAGAAATTTTAATACAACACTAAATATGATGGGCTTCAGTATATAGAGCAATTACCAAAAAAATAAATATTTTCGTAGGAGTTAACCCATAGATTTTGAGAAAAATTCAAAAAAATGTAAATTCTATTTTAATGCATAGTTGCATCCTTCACTAACATATGATGTAGGTCAAAGACGTTTAGAACTTTTGTAGTCTCCGTTTTTCTAGGGAATAGCGGTTTAATAGTGGTTAGTCAATCAATTTAGAGAGTATTAAGAAGTTTTACTAAATTAATTGACAAAAAATTTAAACGATAATAATGTACAATTAAAGAGAGTTTAATATACATTAATACAAATGTAGAATGTGCTTAAAATTTTTAAAACTTTAATAAAAATCATAGGCTTCAGTATATAGAGTATTTACCGAAAAACTAAATATTTTCGTAGGGGTTAACCCTTAGATTTTGAGAAAAATTCAAAAAAATGAAGATTCGTTTTTAATGCAGAGTTACATCCTTCACTAACATATGATGAAGGTCAAAGAGGTTTGGAACCTTTGTTGTCACCCAAAGAATGGCGATTTTATAGTGGTTAGTTAATTAATTTAGGAAGTATTATGAAGTTTTACTAAATTAATTAACAAAACATTTAAACGATGCCCATGTACCATTAAAGAGATTTTAATATACATCAATACAAATATAGAATGTATTTAAAATTTTTAAAACTACACTAAAAATCATAGGCTTCAGTATATAGAGCATTTACAAAAAAATTATATATTTTTGTACGGGACCCATAGATTTTGAGAAAAAATAAAAAAAAATTGAAAATTCTATTTTAATTCATTTTTGCATCCTTCACTAACATATTATGAAGGACAAAGAGGTTTGTAACCTTTGCTGTCTTCGTTTTTCTTGAGAATAGCGATTTCATAGTGGTTAATCAACCAATTTAGGGAGTATTATGAAGTTTTACTAAATTAAATGACAAAAAAATTTAAACTATGCCCATGTACCATGAAAGAGAGTTAATATAAATTATACAAATGTAGAATGTGTTTAGAAATTTTAAAACAACACTAAAGATCATGGGCTTCAGTATATAGAGCATTTACCGAAAAAATAAATATTTTCGTTGGGGTTAACCTATAGGTTTTGAGAAAATTTTAAAAAATGAAAATTCTATTTTAATGCATAGATTCATCCTTTAATAACATATGATGAAGGTGAAAGAGGGTTGGAATCTTTGTGGTCTCCATTTTTTCTAGAGAATAGAGGTTTTTCATAGTGGTTAGTCAACCAATTTAGGGAGTATTATGAAGTTTTACTAAATTAATTGAAAAAAAATTTAAACTATGCCCATGAACCATTAAAGAGAGTTTAATATACATTAATACAAATATAGAATGTGTTTAGAAATTTTAAAACAACACTAAAGATCATAGGCTTCAGTATATAGAGCATTTACCGAAAAATTAAATATTTTCGTAGGGAACCCATAGATTTTGAAAAAAATTCAAAAAAAAAAAGAAAATTATATTTTGATGCATAGTTGCATCATTCACTAATATATGATGAAGGTCAAAGAGGTTTGGAACCATTGTTGTCGCTGTTTTTCTAGAGAATATCAATTTATTGTGGTAGTCAACCAATTTAAGGAGTATTATAAATTGTTACTAAATTAATTGACAAAAAAATTATAAAATGCCCATGTACAATGAAAGAGAGTTTAATATACATTAATACAAATGTAGAATGTGTTTAAAAATTTTAAAACTGCACTAAAAATCATAGGCTTCAATATATAGAGCATTTACAGAAAAATTAAATATTTTCGTAGGGGTTAACCCATAGATTTTGAGAAAAAAATCAAAAAATTGAAAATTAAATTTTAGTGCATCGTTGCATCCTTCACTAACATATGATGAAGGTCAAAGAGGTTTGGAACCTTTCTTGTCTTCGTTTTTCTAGGGAATAGCGATTTTATAGTGGGTAGTTGACTAATTTAGGGAGTATTACGAAGTTTTACTAAATTAATTGAAAAAAAAAGTTTAAACGATGCTCATGTACCATTAAAGAGAGTTTAATATATGTTAATTCAAATGTACAATGTGTTTAAAATTTTTAAAACAACTCTAAAAATCATAGGCTATGTAGAGCATTTACCGAAAACATTAATATTTTCGTAGGGATTAACCCATATAGTTTTAGAAAATTCAAAAAAAAAAAATTCTATTTTAATGCATAGTTACATCCTTCACTATTATATGATGAAGGACAAAGAGGTTTGAAACCTTTTTTGCCTCCGTTTTTCTAGAGAATAGCGGTTTCATAGTGGTTAGTAAACCAATTTAGGGAGTATTATGAAGTTTTACTAAATTAATTGACAACAAATTTAAACTATGCCCATGAACCGTTAAAGAGAGTTTAATATACATTAATACAAATGTAGAATGTGTTTAAAAATTTTAAAACTACACTAAAAATCATAGGCTTCAGTATATAGAACATTTACAAAAAAATTAAATATTTTTATTGGGGTTAACCCATAGATTTTGAGAAAAAAATCAAAAGATTGAAAATTATATTTTAGTGCATCGTTGCATCCTTCACTAACATATGATGAAGGTCAAAGACGTTTGGAACCTTTGTTGTCTCCGTTTTTCTAGGGAATAGCGGTTTTATAGTGGTTATTCAACCAATTTAGAGAGTATTATGAAGTTTTATCAAATTAATTGACAAAAAATTTAAACGATGTCCATGTATCATTAAATAGAGTTTAATATACATTAATAGTAATACAAATGTAGAATGTGTTTAAAAATTTTAAAACTACAATAAAAATCATAAGCTTCATTATATAGAGCATTTACCAAAAAATTAAATATTTTCGTAGGGGTTAACTCATAGATTTTGAGAAAATTTCAAAAAAATAAAAATTATATTTTAATGCATAGTTACATCATTCACTAACATATGATGAAGGTCAAGAGGTTTGGAACCTTTGTTGTCTCCGTTTTTCTAGAAAATAGTGATTTTATAGTGGTTAGTCAACTAATTTAGGGAGTATTATGAAGTTTTACTAAATTAATTGACAAAATATTTAAACGATGTCCATGTACTATTAAAGAGAGTTTAATATACATTAATACAAATGTAGAATGTGTTTAAAAATTTTAAAACTACACTATAAATCATAGGCCTCAGTATATTGAGCATTTACCGAAAAGTTAAATATTTTCGTAGGGGTTAAACCATGGATTTTGAGAAAAAAAAAATGAAAGTTCTATTTTAATATATATTTGCATCATTCACTAACATATTATGAAGGACAAAGAGGTTTGTAACATTTTTTTGTCTCCGTTTTTCTAGAGAATAGCGATTTCATAGTGGTTAGTCAATCAATTTAAGTAGTATTATGAAGTTTTACTAAATTAATTGACAACAAATTTAAACGATGCTCATGTACCATGAAAGATAGTTTAAACTGAAATTTTGAAAGTTTATACTTAAAATGACTGAAGAATTAATTTGTTATTCTTTTGTGAGGGACATATATTCTTTTCCAAAGTAATTACTAATGATTTTATAGAACTTGTATCCCAGATTATATTGCAAAATAAAATATAGGTTCTTTATTTTTTTTACAATGGAAAATGTCTTTATCATGCTTATTGTCACAATTTTATATTCTTTGATGCGATAAACTTTTTTTTATTTTTCGGTTTTATAGTTTTGATGTAATTTAAAAATTAGATTTTAGTAAAAACAAGAAATTTCTCTCTAGATGTTTTCAAATTGGTAAGCCACAATAATTTTTTGTGTTGTTTTTCTTGTTACATTTATTCATATTTTTATCTAAATTATCTGCTTCTCTCGATTATAACAATATTAGAGTTTAATATCATTGGTTAAATCTTAATTCATAGGTGTAGGTGAAAATATTGATTATAAAATCGGTCTCTTCGATGACTGTGTGGTAATCTTTGCCTTCGCTCAGATTCTCCGGCTAAAGTCACATGATTCAGAGCTTCAGTTCTCCTTGCTCCGTGTCGTAGTAGACGCTAGGTCAAATCAGGTTCTCATCCTCGTCTCCCTTGTTTGTATCCATACGGACTGCTCGTGGCTCCTCTTAGTTGTTGGAGAAATATAATGAGTTTCGGGCCTCAACCACAGTAAATTTCGACATTGTCTCCACCTTTTATACTTGTTGGCATCTCTAATCCTGGGGTGTTGACGAAACTCGAATATAAATGTAATCGGTGCACTAGTGCTAAAAAGATATAACAAAAAATATAATAAGGTATCAAACTTGAATTATTACGGGTGCACAGGTAGATTTTTGTCATCTCTTACACCAAAGTTTTAATGATTTTGTATAGAATTTATAAATAGTAAAATTATTATGGGTGCACATGCCCCCACATCTATCAGTCTGCCTTCCCCCCTTGTGCTGATTTTTAGTCTTTGATCTGTTTTCTGGTTTAATTAAGATAGCCTTGTTGCTGTAGTTTGTTTCTTAGGAATTGAATTTCAATTTGTTAGCTTTTGGCTCCAGAAGTTGTTTACTATCATTTTGATCAATATCATAAAAATTAAAATCCAAATCCAATGATCAGATATATTTTAGAATAATAGGTGAATATAACATGGTATAACATAGTAAATAAAATAATATAATAAACATGATTATTCGTAATTCAAAATTGGGAAAATATGAAAAAAAAATGATCTGCTAAGCAACACCAAAAATGGAGGTGGCGATTCAAATGGATGAGAAAGTGAACCTAGAACTCTTCATAGTTAACACATATTTATGATGGCTGTAAGAGAATATGACTGATAGATTCTTTAAGTACGTCTACACATTTTCTTATGTCAGAATGTTAATTATATTCTTGTAATTTTTGATGATTATTTGATTAAACCAAAAGAGAAATTAGAAAGAAAAAAATACTTGGAAGTTGAAACTAATATAAGAATCTTAAAATGTAAAGAAAAAATAAAAATCTTGAACACCAAGTGAAATGAGAAAAACAGAATAAAGTCTTCCATTTAACTATAATCTATATTACACCCTTAATATTCTATGCAACAAATTGATATGATTATCTAAGTAAATATAAATTTTAATGGTTCTTCTATAAAATTTTCCATCACAGCTTTTTGGAAAGGTGAAACGTTGTATACTAAATAAAATATTCTTTTCTGAAGGTTTCAAGAGCTTTCATTTATAAATTGGGAATGGATTTATCCATGAGTTTTATGCATCGTGTGAATTAAATTATGTACCATTACTTAATCAATTTATAGCATAATCAAAACTACAATGCTTATTTTTCTTTATCACTTTTAAGGAATTCTAACTTAAAATTTATCCAAACTAATTGATAATTAATAAATTAACCTAGATCACTAGTATATTACTTTAAATAGTTTCTAATCTAATTCTAGCATATTGCTAACATAAAGTTTTGTAAAAAAATTGTACTCTACCAAATCTAACACACGATGAAAGAAAGGTAGATCTAACAAGTCTATAACACTTGATGAAAAAATCATTGTTAGCAATGAGGAAAAAAACAAAATCATTGGCTTTTTCTTACTTTGTAACCTTGTTAGCAACGAGGAAAAAAAACAAATATTGAGTAACGAGGAAAAAAACAAAATCATTGTTAGCAATGAGGAAAAAAAAACAAATATTGAGTAACCTTGTACTTGTAAAACTCCTCAATTACTACAAGAAATCCGATGTAGAAGTTATTATATATTTATGGTTAAGAAAGAAATGAGTAAGAAGAATCTGGATTTTTGCTTACTTTCTAGTGGAGACTTCTATCCTGCTATAGCCCCTTCGGGCTAAAGATATACATTCTCGTTGTAGAAAATGCCAACTCGAAACAGAAAGCTATATGCAAATTTTCCTCAGCAGTGCTCATGTTATTGGGTGTTAATTTGATCTGAAATTGGAAGCTTGTACCAGAGATTTCTCTAGAGAACATCTCCAGAAAGGTGAACCGTTAAAACAAAGATAAATGAAAATTACTTATGTGAGTAAGGAAACCATAAATACCTTGATAAAGCCCTTCTTTTCCAACATTTAATTCCAGGATTCTCACATACACCCGCGTTGTCATATACATTGGCAAGACCGTAACACATACTCTCATCATCAATTTTTTGAAATACACATTTGGTTTTGTATCTCCCTTTATCTAGGCGCAATACTTGTCCTTCAAAACCTCTAAACCAAGGCACCATGTGTTTCATGAGTTCAGGTTCATTGTGTTTATATCTAAGTAGGTTTATATTACACAGTAAAAAATAGAAAAAGTTCATATAGAATAGTAAAACGTACATGACATATTTTGTGCATTGGAAAATAATATGAGAATATATTCATGACAGAAAATTTGGTACTTTCTTAAATATTTAGTAAATTAATATGTGATAGTACAAATCGTCACTATCTTTCATTAAAATTTACAAATATTCATAAACATGAAATAATGAATAATACATATGATAATTACATATAAGGTATAAGATAAATACTACCATAAAACCTTGTTGTAAGGAGAAATGTACATAGAAACGATTAAATAATACTATCAATTTGATCAAAATCCTAAAATTAAAATTCAAATCCAATGATCATTTTAGAAGAATATAAGCATGGTATAACATAGTAAATAAAAATAATACAATAAACATGATTCTTAGTAATTCAAAATTGGGAAATCTGAAAAATGATCATAATCAACAAGCTGAATGTTATAATCTAACAAATGATTCTGACTCTGGAAACTTTCTAACAATTCAGAATTTCATGCTTAAACTGACATGCGTGTACAAAACAATGTTGTAATGTTTCTCAGGGATTTCACTTTTCAAGCAATCTGAAAGAGACGCGTGAACGAAAATGATGAACTACGGCACCATTCCGACTTCGTCTCATCCATCTCCCCCGATTGATCTCGAGTACCGCATCCATTGACGAACTACGCGCCAAGCAGCGCATCAAATCAGGCCGAACCTCGTCTACTTCAGAGCAAACTACGTCATCGCCGTCCTCGTTATCCTCTTCCTAAGTCTTATCTACCACCCGACCTCGCTCCTCGTCTTAGCCATCTTGGTCGTCTTCTGGATCTTCCTCTACTTCCTCCGCGACGAGCCTCTCGTGGTGTTCAACCGCCAGATCGACGATCGGACGGTCATGATCTGTCTCTCGGTTTTGACCGTCGTTATGCTTTTGTTCACGCACGCTACGGCGAATGTTCTCGGAGCGATGTTGACCGCTGTTGTGTTGGTTCTGGTCCACGCGGCGGTTAGGAGGAGTGATAATCTGTTCTTAGATGAAGAAGCTGTGGCTGCGAGTGAATATTCGGGGCTGACGTCGTACCCTTCGTCATAAAACCAAACACGAACTTGTTGTTCTTTTTTGAGTGTTACTGTCAGAAACATGAGAACGTTCTTTTACTCTGTTCAGTTTGTTGACAATGTGTTTTCTTGGTTAATTACTTTATTAGTCATAATATCATTATAAGTACATAATTATCTCTGACTTCTTACTCGATAATCTTCTTTAAACGACGTTTTTAATGGAAACACAAAACATAATTAGTTCTGTGTGATTGAAAAACATAACAATTTGTTGACAATGTTTTTTTGTTGGTTAATTATGTTACTTTAGTCATTTATATCATCATTGGTACATAACTATCTCACTAATCTCTGATTTCTCTCAGTAGATAGTTTTCCACTAAGTAGCTTCCAGTCTGATTCCTGGGATTGCATGGCGAAGGAGGAACCCCTTACTTTAGTGGAAAACACAAAACATGACTAGTTTTGTGTTATTGAGAAACATAAGAACAGTTTATAGACAATGTGTGTTTTGTTGGTTGATTACTTTATTTTAATCATTAACATATTTAGTACAAGATTATCACTAATCTCTGACTTCTCTCACTCGACGATAACATAAATAGTTTTGTGTGACTGAGAGACATAAGAACAATTTGTTGACAACATGTTTTGTTGGTTAGTTACGTTATTTAGTCATTAACATCATCATTAGTACATAACTATCTCACTGATCTCTGACTCTCAGTCGATAATCTTCCACTAAACCTCTCATTCACTGACATGTCTCCTTCCAGTAAACGCAACACCTTCAACAAAGAAAAGAGACACTGTCTCGAATAGAGTGCTTGACTTAAGAATGAAAACAAGCTTCAAGAGTGTGTTTGATTTGCTTTACCTGAGACATACGAGGACGCACATGCGGATCTCTGCGTATACACAATGAAGCTGTATGAATCATACATATAATTTCTGTCTCTGAATATCTCTTCTCCAGCTTCGGATCAACCAGCTCTTCAACCGCATACTCTTCTAATCTAGTCCTAGCCTGCTCACCAAACCCTAAAATGAGCTTAAAGAAAACTTGAGAAACAAGAAACCTTTTTAAGTTTGCAGTGTTTACCCATTCAGTTAAACATTGTTGTCCTTTTGGTCTGGAGATATCCATGGCTTTACGACCCGTGATTAGCTCGATAAGTACAACCCCAAATGAGTAAACATCAGCTTTCTCTGTGATCTGACCACTTTGAGTATACTCTGGAGCTAAGTAGCTAAACAAACCAAGCATAGTAAGTAATGAAGGAGGTGTAGAACTTTTGAGATAGAGAATGTTGATTTAGATTTTACCCGAAAGTTCCTATTATGCGTGTGTCTACACCGAGCTCTCCATCAGGCTGCCACCGTGCTAAACCAAAGTCTCCAACCTTACAGAAAAAGATAAGAATCAAGCAACTATATGAAACTAAAGTGTACACTTTGTTGTTGTTACCAGTGGTTCGTAGTCATGAGTGATTAGTATATTGTTAGGCCTTAAGTCTCTGTGAACAATGCAGCCCACTCTACACTCTTCATGAAGATATCTAAGACCTCGAGCCGCTCCAACCGCTATTTTCTGCCTTGCAGGCCACTCCAAAGTATCCTTATGGCGACCTGAATCAACAGTGAGTTAAGTGTTTGACAAGTTAACTAGCTCATGAACTCTGGTTTAAGAGTTTTTACCGTATAGATGAGCGTCTAATGAACCATTGCATATGTACTCATAGACCAAGAGTCTTCTGCTTTGTTCAATGCAGAAACCAATTAGCATAACCACGTTTCTATGCTGAGCACAGCTCAAAACCTCTACTTCAGAGCAGAACTCTACATCTCCTTGAGTACTAGCTAGTTTGTGTTGCTTTACCGCTACAATCTGTCCTTCAGGTAACACACCTCTATGAACAGATCCAAACCCTCCTTCTGCCAAGAAGTTAGATTGTGAAAACCCTTTTGTTGCAAGCTCTAACTCTTTGTAAGAGAAAAACCTCGGTGGTTTTCCAAATACAGGTGCTTTGTGCTGACATATAGAGCAGAGAGGAGGTGGAACCGGAGGAGCATTTCGTGATAGTGAAACTGCTCCTCTTATGTTTCCACTAGTCTCAGAATCACTGCGCCTTGAAATCTTGGTTTCTTGAGCAGCATTAGTATCATCCTTTTTCACTTCCGCTGTGAAAATAGGCGATGATGTTCCAAGATCAGAGCTAGCCACTGATGATGTCCCAGCTTCTGTACCTGTGAATGGTGTGCCAACCTCAGGACTGCTCAAAGGAGTTGTAACTACTGCTCCAACAGAACCTAACGACCTGCTTTTGTTCTCTTTCACTGCATCTTTTGTTGTTGGTGAACCGACCAAGTTCAACCGCAGAACTTTTGCTTGAGAACGCTTTATGGCCACAATGTTACATTGTAGCTCATCAATGCACCACTTCACTTCTTGCTTAAGGTGCCTGTAAAACAGTAAAAGAACCGTTTCAACCACACAAAGAGAGAGTAAAAACTAAACAAATGAAGAATGAAATTATTATTTATGTACTTACTTATCCAGAACTACCCAAGTTGCTTGTGATTCCTTGGCCTCAGATGCAACAGCTCCACATGGTGATCCAGAAACAATTTTGATCCTAACATTAACCTTCCAAAAAAATAAAAACATGAGAATAACTGTTTTTTTAATGTTTTGGTAATGGGCTAAGTTAGTAACCTTGTTTGGGTCATAGACATCATGAAGCTGGAGAATCATTTGAGAACAAGTATCAGTGAGGTCACTTTTTATCTCAGGGATTGCATCAGAATGTGGTTTCCTATGAACACTTGCACAGTCTCCAGCAAACTTAGGGAGAGTCCAAAGCTTTCGACCTAAACAAACAAGACAATGGATTAAAACATAGGTAAGTACATCTCCATGACTTAGTACCAAAGAAGAGAAAGTAGTACCAGCATTGTGAGAAGTGACAACAACAACAAGAGTTATGCAGTCTCCAGGATGAACAATATGTGTCAAAGCCCAAACCAATGCTGTCTTTGAAATCTCCCTAGATGCTTTAACAGCAACAAGAACCTTCTCAGTCCCATTAGAACTTGGTCTCTTCTCATGTTTTCCTCTGATCATTTTAAGACTTAAATGCAATAACTATTCTCTAGATTCCTATCTCTCTTTTAAGAAGATTGATTTCTACTGAAACCTGTAGAGATTTTGTAATGATGAATGCATTATTAAGGCAAGTTGGACATCAAGACAAGGCCAAACCAAACACACAGCTTGAGTTGCAGATGGATACAAAACTTGTAGACATGACAAGACCTCTCACTCACCACTTTCTTCTCACTGAATCACATTAACTTCAAAACATAAAACACAAAGCCCTCAGCCAAAAAACTCCCTCTTTTGAGATTACACACCAGCTTTTTGAAGCTATATGAATCCAAAACTCATTGTAGGCTTTCAATAATTTAGGCTGAAATCTCCAAAGGATCCAAAGGGATACACTTTTTCCTCTCTTTCCAATAACTCTAACCTATCCTTCTTTTTGTCAAATCACTGAGTCAATGTTTCTCAAGAAACAGACAGAGGAAATGAAGCCTCTTCCACTTGTGGTGGATCTAACCCTTTCCACAAGAGAAAGGGCAACAAAAAAAAAATCAAATATCTCTGCTTCAGTCCACTTTCAACAGTATTTGCCAAATCTTCAAGATCACACCTACAGTAAGAGAATGAAATGGATGATTTTTTTTTTTTGAAACGGAAGATTTAAAGAAACTGCCAAAATAACTAGACTTGCAAAAATAATGGATAGCTATGGAAATAGATGAATAAATTAAATTAAATCATTTCTTGAATACACAAAAAAAAGCATCAAGAATCAGATATATAAATGTGTATACATTATGTACAACCTGCATCACAAGGACACTATTATTTCTTGTTTCAGAATTTCTCACCAAGCTAAGCATTCATATATTTCACCGCCATGAAAACAAGCAATGGTTTCGCTATGTTTATTAATTATCTCACTTGAAGAAGACAGAAGATTATTAATTAGTAGTAGTATTCAGTTGAAGCATTGATGTTGCTATGTTTTGTCTGACTTGAAAATTTTCTGCTTTTAACATCAGAAGCACTTTTATAGAGATGGAAACAAGACAGTGTAGAAAATCTAGAGAGCAGGCAGCATAAATGCTGCTCAGGTAGAAACAAGGAGAAAAAGCGCGAAAATATGAAATCAGCTTTTATGGTTTCTTCTTTATTTGTCAAAACAGTCTGTGATTTAAAAACATCCTTGAAATTTTGAAATTTAAACCAATGAGTGCGTTAGTGTTATAGAAAATTATTCAAATAACACTAACCAACGTTTTATTATAAAAAATTAATATAAGGAAAAATTCTAAAAATATAATTTTTATTATAATATTTAGATTTAGTGTATAGTTATTAGAGTTTATAATTTAATATTTACTAGGTGTTTTGCCCGCGACGCGGGCTTAAACATTTTCATAATTTTTTAAAAGTTCTTTGTACACTATATTCATAATTTTAGTAAAAAAATTAATTTGATTAATATTTAATTATATAATTTATGTTTTAACTTTTTACTAAAATACTCTTTCAGATTACTATACAATATATATATATATATATTATCTTTTTTTAATTATATTTTTTTGATTATATTTTTTAATTATTTTTTTAATTATATAATAGTATAGATAAAAATATTACCTCTAGATAACAACATAATATATATTTAAGAGTTATCTTATTTTCGCATAATTTTTTTTTGACAATTTATTATATTAATTCATAATCAGTTATCTAATATAACATATAAATCTAATATTAATACTACAAAATTCGTTTTTGATTATAAATAACTTATATATAAAAATTCATTAAGGGTAGTATAGATATTAACCACTCTAACTTTTAACGTGAGAGCTCGATTCCAAAAATTTACTTCGCAAATAATAGTATAGATAAGGTTGAGATTAGAGTAAGATTTAAATTTTGGAGTAATTTAGCATATCATCTTTTAATAAATATTCCATATGTCTCGTCTCATAAAACGGTTATTAATAACTTTTCTTGTTATAAAAAGAATTGTTAATTTAGAATTTCTATGAAATTTATACCTATTTTAAAATAAATATAAATTACCAAATATTTTAATTTTATAAATATTTATAGTTATCTCAATTAATAAATGTGTTTATTAAAAAAATAAATGCATTTTAATCACTTTCTTATTCTATGCAAAAATATCAAAATTACACTTTCATGAAACAGAAGAAATACTGTTTTAAGAAAATTTTCTGTTTAAATATTATTAAGTGTAAAGAAATATATATCTGATTTAAAAAGCATTTTAATACACATCATCAACATGTATAAAACTTAAAATAACAAAATCATAAAGTAGAAAACACGTAACACTTCGTGATTCAATATCTACTTTCAAATTTGAATAATCATGAAGAAACAAATGCTAAAATATGTTTTGATAAACCAAAAAAGTCATTAATTAACAAAAAAAAATCTTTTGTTACTTGACCAAATATATGTTTCAATAACACCCCCAATGCAGGCTTTTGATGGATTTTTTTAAAATGATGAAATAACAGAATAACTAACAAGAATTATTAGAGAAATATCTTCTAATAGTAAACAAATAATAAAATGACAAAAATAAATTTCACTAAAGAGAAAAGCCATATATCTCTTGAATAAATTAATCTGTAGATTTAAAGTTTAGATTTTGAGGAGGAAATAGTTTAGGGTTTGGGGATCATGGTGTAGAATTTAGAATTTAGTATGTAAAAATTAAAATGATAAAAATATTTGGTTTAAAAATATTTATTTATATCAAATGTATTATGCATAAAGGAAAACTTAGTCTTTTGTTTTTTAATAAAATTTATTCGAATCATTTTCTTCTTTGTGCTATTTTTGTTATAAAAACTTGTTTTAGAAGATTTGTCCAATTTATTACTATCTATTTTGAGTTTAGGAAACATGTCACCATCGCTGGGCCATTTGATGCTGAGTTTCTCCGACCAGTCCGTCGGCTCCGGATGCTGAACAGTTACGGCTGTTATCACAGTATCGTCTTGTCACACTCTTTTTTAATGCTATTAAATGGAATTTTTTTACAAAAAACAGTTGGGCTGAAGAAAAGTTTTAGTAGTGTTCTAAAAACGTTTTAAATGCCCCTCTTAAACACTTATTATGTGTTAGACCCCTTAAAATGGTGACAAATTATTTCTAAGGGTGTCATTGGTAATTAGAGTAACAAAAAGTAGAAGAAATGAGAGTAAAAGTTGCAGAGTAAAAATGTAATAAAGGTACAAACAGAAAGTGGAAACCAGCGCAACACTTTTCCTCCACCAAAACTGTAAGGAACAAAATAAATGATTTTACCTTTGAATCTACAGTAATCAGAGTAAAATATGTAAAATGCTTTTTCACCTGATTGGTTTAGTTTTAGTGAAAATGAGAATAATTATGTTTTCAGCTGAAATGTTCTCGCTAGAAGTGTCAAACAATCACACTCTAAGTCGCTCAGACAAATACAATTTTAAAAATAAAAAATATAATAACATTATTTATAAATGATAATAATTATTATAGTACAAAATCTTATGATAATTTTATAATATAAATTTATTACTTTTGAATAATGATATTTAATATAAATTAGTATCTAAATTTAATATATTATAATTTATAAATGTCTAAACCGCTTAATTAATATTATAGGTATTTGATTAAGTGTTCTAGGTGTTAGTTGTTAAGTTATGCTCCGTTTACTACTGGCAACACTGAATTAAATAAGATTACGAAGAAACTACTCAGCAGTCATGATAATCGACAGATGAGATCCATAGAAAAATTTCCGCACCAAAATAATAATTTTTTTAATCAATCAACCATTTAAAATGTCAGCACCACTCAGTGTCATCACCATTCATACAGAAGAAGACACATATCAAGAAAACACTAAGCAAGTATCATTTGCTATAAATACTCCAACTATCAACGAAGAGAGACATGCACGATTTTCACTTTTTGATAATATCTCTAAAACTCTCTAAACTTTCAGCTTTTAGTTTTTAAAGTTTTTAAAATCTACTTTTATACTCTTATGTCAATATAGTATTTTAATCTAAAATCAACCAATTAAATTTTAATCAAATATTGTTTACAATTTCGTTTTCAAGTTTACAATATAAACAAAATTACAATAGCCTAAATTGCCAATATAAGAATAACAACCAGAGACTTATAAAGTAAATAGTATCAGAGAGCCTAGCCAAAACGATTATTCAAGTTTTAGTAGCGGCTGTCTGGTTGAGCAATGTACCACCATGCCATCGATCAAATGACACGTTAGTTAGTCGATAGCCACCAACCAAGTTACTAAAACTAAACCTTTTACTCTTGTTGGTTAATACTTGATACGACATCGTTTCGTTAAGCTTCCTTATTTTGGATAGTAAGTTAGTCAATTGGGTTGACCCGACTCAACCCGACCCGTAATTATCCCCAGCAATCTTAAACCCTAAAAACTCCGATCTCAATCTGATTTTCTCCTCACTCCTCGACGATGGCGTCTTCTAAAGTCTGCAGATTATCATCAAAGATACACTCTTTAACCCAGAGGCTTAGCAAGACGACGAATGTTCACGCCTCGTCCATACCCTCTCCCCTTAAATCTTCATTACCATCGGCAGCAACTTCCCGTATCAACCAATCTTTCAGGTCAGTGTTAATGGACAAAACACATATTCTTCCTAATAATGAAACTCTGGTTTTTTCATAATCTTAGTTAGCAATCAATAAGCTTTCTTTAGTTTCATTTTGGATTTGATTATGTAACAGAAGATTACCAGTGGAGCTGAGTAGCTGTGTGTCGCTGTTTCCGTTACACAGTGCAGTAGCATCTGCTAGATTGGTATCAAGCTTGTCTGCTGAATCTATGAGCTGGGGTTTAGTTCCTCAAGGTTTGTCCTTTTCCACCTCTCTCTCTATCTATCTATATTGAGGTTTCTATTGCATTTAAAGAGTGATGAACTGTTACATTTTGTGTATGAAGAAGATTCACATTCTCTTGTTCGTGTGTCATTGCTTAGACATTTTTGTTAGGGGTTATATGGTGGCAAGAAGGCGTCGTTCTACTTTTGATAGGGAGAGTACATAGTGTGTTCTCAGCTGATTAATTTAGCAGCACCTGATAGATTATGTTGGCTTTGCTTATATCATCGGATGAACTTGGCTAAATGATTTAGTAGCTTCATGACTGCTATCTGGTTCCCTGTTTGATAGTACTTTGTGCGTACTCATTGTGATTAGTAATTGGTTTATTAGTATTTGGACGCTTTATTTGATATGGACATGTTGTTTCCTTAGCTCAATGTCTTTATAACATTTTTCATATTATGAAACTGCAGGTATTTCAATGCCTTTATGACAGTCTTTCATCTTACAACAAGTTTCACTAGGGCGATAAAAGACATGAGAACAAAACTCTGTGGGTTGTATCGTTTCTTTTTTTAAATCTCTTATTAAATCCGAAAGATCCTGAATTTTGGACAGGTTTATCCTCAAAACTCTGCTTCAAGTCTCGAGCTATCTTTTTCGCCTAATATACAATTCATGGTTATCAACAATTGAGTGTATCAGTGTCATTTTATTTGGCAAGATTGTAGTTTTCATGCACATGTCTGATCTTAGTCCACCACCATTGTGAAAAGCAGATTTTCATTTCTGTTTTTGTTTCTGCGGTTAAGTCAAATATTCTGAAGTTGCAAAGAATTGTTCATGGAAATAGACACCAAATGATCTTATGAGAGGAGAGCGGGAAGCTTCTACTTCTTGGACGAGAGAGTTGAAAGCTAAAGGAGAACGCTTAAAAAGCTCACAAACATGACAGCGTTTATCAATATTTCCTTCAACGTATACACAACAAACTTCACGTTTTGGATTTATGTGCACATATTAATAAAATATTTAATTTTGTATAATTTCTAAATAAAAAGATCATTAACTATTTAACTGACTATATTTCAGTCAGTAGAAAAACAAATAGCAGAATATAAACAATTATATAACATAAATTCAATAAAATTTACATTGAAATTTGAAACAATATTGTAAAATGTTAAAAGAACTAAACATAATTAATTTGTAATATTAAAATTATCGTGATATTATATTTAAATACTTTAAAATAATAAAATATAACTTATTTATACTATTAAATCTAACCACTTTAAAAAAATATAACTAATTTAAATTTGAAAACTTTAAAGAATTAAATCAACTGGAATTAAACAAGTGATATGGTGTTTTATAGATTTTAGTGTACTTTTAATTGCATATTTCTTCATTCTCTAATTCATTTTTTATATCATACTATTTTTAATACTAGCAATAGAGTTGCTCTTTCCTTTTTTTTCCCTCAAAAGGATTATATATCAGTAGCATAAATTATTGTTTTACTTTTTTTTTGGGTGTAAATTATTGTTTTACTTATTATGCCAAACAATTATGTGTCCTTCATTGGATCTCTTTGTTGACCACATCAGGTTGTCGGTCCGAAACCATAAACAACATATTTAAAATGAAATTTAAAACTGAAATATATCATCATTTTCTTTCAAAAATAATCGTGGAGATTCTTTTGCAAATAGAAAAAAAGCTCCTTGCAAATGAATAAATATTATTACATCATTTAAGTTGAAATAAGCGAACCTACTCCAACAAATCCACCACACACACGGACACCACATGCAAAAAAAGAGAATTAGTACACAAACATCATTAACATCAATAATGCAAAACATAACAACTGTACTCAACAATAGCATCACCGTTCTTTAGGTTAAGCAGTTTTGTACGAGCCTCAACATAGCCTCTAGCAAACCAGAAAAGCCCACTTCCTCCGACTATAGGCATTTCTCTAACCTTCGACAACACAGGGTTCCGACCAAGAATTGTGATCGTGCTTCCGTTGTATTTTCCTGTCTTAAAAGCAAAATTCATCCCCACTAGAAAACTAAACTCTTTTTGAGCAGCTCCGGAGTAAAACCCTTGACCCTGGCGGCCTGGCCCAACAACGTGGAGTTTATCTGAACTGTTGCCGTCAAAGCGTTGTCGAACATAGTGACTCCTCCGAAGTAGGAGGTAGAGTTTGTAACCGGTGGCTTGATTCTGATTGAGCTTGGTTTTGGACCGCTTAAGATGTCGTGCCAATACACTTTGAAATGTGTTAGTTTCTCTTTCTTGTGAAGACCGAGGATTTTACGGTGTCTATGGTTCTGGCGAAGTCTTCCCCGTCGTCTCCGGCGGAAGATACGGCAGCGAGGAAGATAATTTGGACGGCGAGGAAGAAAATGAGCTTAGCCATGTGTTTTGTTTGTGTTATTATGGTGTACAAACAAGGTGTGTGTGTGTTGTTATTTATATATGCTGAGTTTTAGAGATGTTCGGAGAGTAAATATTTTGCTCAAAAAAAAAAAATGATTTCATATTATTTTATCTGTGGATTTTTTTTTAAATGTGGATTTATTTTAGGGAACATTAATTCTGCGAATGGAAGACTTTGGGTCCAAATGATGACAAAGAGAACTAAGTAGAGTACGTAGTCAATTCCTATTCATTCCTTAAAAATTATACTATTTATGGAAAATTTTTGTTGCGTTTGATTCTTTGTCATTCCTTGAATTTTAATAAATTATCGAAGAAAAATATTTTTTATCAAAATTGATATAGAACAGAAATATTAAATATTCATTTTTATTTATTTCATTTTGTTCCTATTCATTCTTTTCGTATTTATTTTTATTTTTATTTTTATTTTAATGGTGACCTTATATCTTTTTATTTACAACAATTTAAACGTAAAATATACGAGGAAGGTTATGTCCGGCGTGAAGAGTGTGAACTGTGAGGTACTAGTTATCAAATTATCATAATTATTGCATCATCGACTAGTATGATTTTCTTTGCATCATTGACTAGTATGCTTTAAGGCGAAGGCATAATAGAACTTTTTTGTTGTCATTTTCTCGAAACACAATCTGAAAATAAACCAAATCATTTATTTGGTCAACGGATAGTTGAGTGAATGAAATTGGTAGTATTATTAATATTGTTATAGGAAAATTCATATACAGCTTTTTTTTTTTTTGAACTTCATATATACAGCTTTTGTTTTCAAATTTTGAAGACAAATCTTGAAAATAAAGAAGTACTTGCAAATTAATATTTTTAATTATGTCGATCAATATGAAAATCTCTATATATATTTAGATTTGGCCAACTATTATGTATTTTGACTTTTAAATTATAAATATATTTAGCACATTTATTATCAAACGATTACCCCATTATTAAATTAATAATGTTATATTAGTATTTTTCTGTAGTGGACAACAATCCCCAGCATATACATACATGGTCATCATGGGTGTCGTTTTCTTTGCAGTATTTTTTTTCTTTTTCTTTGCAGTATTTTTCACGCTTCTGCTTTATTCGCTTTCACTTGTTCTCTTAGAAAAGTTTTCATTCCTTTTTGCTATATAACGAAATTTTAATGGGGTGCGATCATATCATCACTAATGTACCGGATCCTATAAACGTGTTTGGGCGAGAATAGTACTAGGATGGATGATCTTCTGAAAAGTCCTTGTGTTGCACTCTTTTTAAAAGTGTTTCAAAAAAAAAATGAAATTTTAATGACATTCTTGAGACAGCTTTTGTCAAATTAAGAACCGTTTAATACGTAATTTGAATTTAAAACAATTTAAAACCTTTGCAGAGTTATTGAGCTTTGTCGTGGTTACCTACCAGCAATGTGGCAAGTATGGCTTTCTTTCAAAAAAAAAAAAAAAAAACGTGGCAAGTATGGACAGGAGGTGCATCCGTTAATTTATTCCATGCCGAGTTATATACATTTTTTTTTTTTTACCGAAGAGTTATATACATATTTAGTCCACAAAAATTGGAAACTCTAAAATACAGTTATTAAGGTTCAAAATAAAGTGAAGTATAAATATAGATTATATTATTATTTAACAAAGCTAAAAGTATATCTCCACATATTTTTCTCATTGTACATCTAATAGCTAAATGATTAGGAATATCACTATCCAAAATATTCAGAAACATTTCTTATACATGATTTCTTCAAAAAATATACTAGTGCATTATACCTTAGCAGACTTTTCAACTATGGACCTGTCATGTTTAACGACCATATTTTCTCCACAGTAGGCTGAAGAATGTTTGGTAACACTTGGATCCTGTATTTGGTTCAATAAGATGCATGATGAACCTTGGTGTAGGATGCTCTTTTGAAAAGAAATGTTAAATTAGCTGTTTTAATAAGTTATTAAAAATGTATCCCGATTATTTGGTTTCATATGAACCTATTGACTTTAGAGATTCTTAAAAACTTCAAAATAAACGATATTATTGATGCCGAGCTTGTTATCTCCGCCTGCTAATTTGTTTCGTATTTTTAAGTCCTTCACGTGAGATCACTCTTGATAGAGCTACATATATTTGGTTATGGCTGAATACTCTTCCAGGTAGATAGAGGGCAACTTGTTTAAGACTTTTCCCTTGAATTTTATTGACTGTTGTTGCATAGGACAACCGTAAAGGTATTAGTGCCTGCATAACATTAATGGATGGATGTTTCCGTTGGGTGACAATTGAATCTTCAGAATGAGAACTTTGTTTCCGACATGTATATCTGTCATGATTTCAACCTTAATGATATTGTTCCCAAGTCGTGTAACAACTAACCTTGTTCCACTTCATAGACCGTTTTCAGTTTTATATTCCGTTAAACTCATCTAAGGTGCTCCAACTCTCGACATGACTTGTGGTTTGGCAGTCCGATGAATTTGAGAATATTAAGATACTCTTGGATATAGTTTGACGTCCAATCTCCATCAGATGTTGACTCATTTGCAATAGTGTCAGAGCTTAAGTATTCTTTCTCATAAGGCACCATTGAAACTTGAAAGGATGTAACTGTTAATTTCTCCGGCGGTGTTGGGGTTGATTGGCAAGTGCTTTAGAAGTGCTGTAAGATCTCTCTACGGCCTAAATTATTTTTACAGTTCAAATTTTTTGCAATCATGCTTTGTAAAGATTTTTTTAAAGCTACAAATTTTTCTTTCTTTTTTATTTATTTTTAGCTGTGGAAAGCCATAAATCTAGAGCACCTATTTTTTGCTTTAGAAAACTTATATGTAAGTCTTTGAATCTTTTTAAACCTACAACTAATATTCTACAGCAAAATTATCTACGATCACAGAAAAAAAATCTACAGTTTTATTTATAAAACAAAAATATAAAGCTACAACTCTTTCCAACCATCCTGTTATCCTAGTAAAAAAAACTTTGAAAATTACGTCGTTGCCGCCAAAAATTCGTGGCTAAAACATTTTAAAAAAACCAAGGTTTAGCCACGATCTAGCTACAATTCAAAAAGAGCCACGACTACAAAAAACAAACGTAGCTTAATCGTGGTTCAAATAACCACAATATGGTTAGGTAATAAAATATGGTTACATTTACAATGGTTTAGCTACAAAATAATATTGACTATATATCTAGTCGCGTTTTTGCGACGCTATTTCATTGGCTAGTTGTATTAGCCACAAATTTAAGGTTTAGGGTTAATAGCCACGATTTTGCCACGTAATTTTTTTGGCTATATTAGTTTTTTTTTTCTATACTCTAAACCTCAATCTTAAATTATATATACTAATGCTAAATCCAATGTCCAAATATTATATTTTAAAACTTTAAGCTCAAATATTACACTTAAACTCTAAATCTAATTTTTTACCCAAACTATATACCTCAAGCACTATATCCCAAATACAAACCCTAACTATAATACATTTACATTTAAATTCTAAATCTTAAACATAAACCTTAAACTTAAATCTTTTTCAAAACTTAATCTCAAACTACATACTGCAGCAGTTAATTATGTTTCCATTCAATACCCTAGTTTGTTTTCATTACCTAACAACAAAACCCATAGAACATGTATGTAAATAGCCGTTGGAATTGGAAACCACAATATCAAAACTTGTTTAAAAAAATGAAGAAAAGCATTCTAATTTGAAAAAGGGAATAAAAGAGTCAGAGGCAATACGACATTGACTGCAGTGATTTCTCTTTCCTATGTCTAACGGCTCCATTGCATCTACGTTGGGAAATTTTCAAAAAAACTACTCTTCTCACTGTTCCATTTTTCTCATCAAAATAAATTAAATTCAAGTTTGATTCTGAATCACTCACACTGGGGTTCAGACTCATCTTTATAGCAAATGGGTTGTTGTCTCAGCAAGAAACCTTCTCCGATCCCTCTCTCCAGTGGTGATGTTAAATCTCCAGATCCAGTCAAACCCGATGTTAATAAACCCACTAAACCGGTGATTGAGCTGCCGGTTAAACCGGCGATTGAGATTCAGGAGAGTCCTTATCCAGGAGTGGAAGAAGCCAAACTAATTATATCCGAGAAGGTAGAGAAAGAAGAAGAAAATGCTACAATTAAGGATGTTTCAGCTTCTGTAGCGGTGGAGAAACCAGTGGTGAGGACCTCAAGCTGTACGAAGGAAGAAGTCGATGCGATACTGATACAATGCGGGAAGCTAAGTCGGAGCAACTCAACAAGAAGATACTCTGGCTCAAAGAGAAGCTTCGATTTTGACCAGAACGAGAGGACACATGGAGGCGGCGGCGGCGGAGATGTGGAGGATGAGAGAAGGAAGACGCCTCAAAGGAATCGTGACCGTGGAAGAGTAGAGAGAGCGAACGGTTCGCCCCGCGAGAGGCGAAGACGAACTCCGAGCAGAGAAAGAGAAAGAGGCGGCGGCGCCGGTGGAAGCAGACGGGCGAGCAGGTCTCCCGCAAAACGATCGGAGCAGGCCACAAACCCTAGTGGCAGTTTAGTAATTTCGAGCAACATTAAGTTTGTTACAGTTCCCGCGACGGACCCCTCGAGTAAACGAGTCACTGTTAAGAGAAGCATCGGAGAAGCTTGCAGAACCGCTGCGATGAGTAATGTTCAACCTCGGAGAAAGCCACTGGGAGAAATCGATCAGAACGCGACAAAAGGAGACAAGAAGAAGATAAATGCAGATAAGAAACCACAAGTGATAAGCAGAAGCAGGTCGTTGAGGAGATCAAGGGACTTCGATTTCAGTCCAGAGACATTGTTGTTGCAATCAAGCCAAGAAGACAAGAGCAGTTACACGGCGCTGTTGCTGAAAGACATTAAGGATTTCCATGGGAAGAGTAGTAATGATGATGAGGAGGAGGATCCGTTTAGTCGTCTTCCGTCTTGTGTTACTAAAGCTTGCTCCATTGTTGAAGCAGTGGCGGATCTTAACTCCACCAGCTCTGATTTGAACCAGTTTAGATTCGGATCTACTGTGAAGAAAGCGGATTTGGTGGAACCCAGCTTTGAGAAGTATGTGACTGTGAGGAGAGGTTGTTGTTCGTTGGAGGAGCAAGAATCATGTGGTAGCAACAATCTTACGTGACTAGTGTTCGATTTCTCTGGCAACAACTCTACTCTCTGTGTTGTTGCAGTTTCAACTTTAGTTCCCCATGTTTTCATTCACTTCAATCGAATCTTTTCTTCAACATTATGTTGAGATAAAATGGTACTAACAATTCAATAGTGAGAAACTTACTGTGTGACCGTGTACTACGTATGCAAGTACACTGTGATATGGTGGCATAAATATATATATATATATACAGAGATCAGAACCAAATCAATCAGGGTATTTCCAATTTTGGTTAGTGTCAAAGGTGCCAGTGATGAAAAAAGGAGAGCTTGGTTAGGAATTTGAGAAATATCATTGAAGTTAAAGTGCATAAGAGCTTTTGATATAAAGCATAAAAACAGTTGTTGGTTTGCTTCTGTATTGGTACAAGAGATAATTATAAATCCCACACAGAATAAAAAGCCTTAGATCATTCATCATACAGACAAGTAGCCACATATAGTACTCATGTTCTGTGAAGATATAGAAAGTATATATTAGACATACTAAGATTATGCACTAACGGCTCTCTCTTTAGTGCTGTATATTAGCTTTCCTTATTACTCTATGTACTCTGATATATATGTACCTATTACGATATAATACAAGTCAAGCAATTCCATAACCTAATATGGTATCAGAGCTATAGGCTCCATTTTTTTTTTTTCGCCGTCTCTTCTCCTCTCTTCTCTTCTTCATCCTGATTCTCTCTTTCTCTCAACATCATGTCTGAATCAACTGCAGAAAGAACCTCTGTGTTCAACACACAAGATCCCCAAAGTACTTTACTCTCGGTTAACATGTCAAGTGTTACCAAGCTTACCAATGTGAATTACGTGATGTGGAGTCGACAGGTCAGAGCTCTGCTTGACGGACACGAGCTCCAACACTTCATCGAAGACACCAACACTGCTCCACCGGAAACGATCATCCTCAACGGTGTCTCATCTCCAAATCCGGCGTTTGCTCCATGGCGTCGTCAAGATCGTCTCCTTTACAGCTCCATTATCGGCTCCATCTCTCTGGCTGTTCAGTCTGTTGTGTCCAGTGCTAACACGACCAAAGAAGTCTGGACCACGCTTGCTACAACCTTTGGCAATGCCTCTCGTGGACATATCAGGCAACTCAAACTACAGATCGAGCGATGTGTCAAGGGTACCAAGACAATCACGGAGTATCTTCGTCTCATCAAGTCGAAAGCTGATGATTTGGCTCTCTTGGGTAAACCGATGGATCATGAGGATCTCATTGAAAGAATACTTGCTGGTCTTAGTGACGATTTCAAACCAGAAGTTGACGCTATCCATGGCCGTGATACAGCCATCTCCTATGCAGAACTTCATGAGCGCTTGCTTAATCGTGAAGCTATCATCATGTCAACTGAAGCAGCTCCGGTCACACCGATCGTTGCTCATGCTACGGACACACGCTACACTCAAAACAACAATCAGAACTGGAGGCGCAACAACAATAACAACAATCACAACAACCAGCATCGCTACAACAACAACAACAGTCAGCAACGCTTCTCAAAGCCCTATCTAGGCCGATGTCAAGCCTGTAACACACAAGGTCACAGTGCTCGTAACTGTCCTGCGTTCCGTATCATCCCTGGTGCTTCATCAAATCAACAAGCGCCATCTCAACAGAGGAATCATGGTCCTTGGAACAATGTCTCTCCGTTTCAACAGTGGCCACCTACTGCTAACCCCGCAATGATGTCAGATTCCTCCACATGGTTACTTGACTCCGGGGCATCCCACCATATGACCTCCGACTTGGCAAATCTGTCACTACACAATCCGTATAGTGGTGGTGATGGTGTTCTCCTCGGAGATGGTTCTGGTCTCAACATCTCTCACTCTGGTTCCCTCTCTCTACCCTCTTATACTAGACCTTTTTTTTTAAATAAAGTCTTATGTGTCCCTGCTCTTGAAAAGAACCTTATCTCTGTTTTTCAATTATGTACTGCTAATGGAGTTGCGGTTACTTTTACACCAACTTATTTTCAGGTGAGGGACCTGGAAACCGGGACACTTCGTCTCGAAGGGAAACCTAGAGATGGCACGTACCAGTGGCCACACTCCTCAACATCGAAACCTTCTCTTGCATTTGCATCTGCCGTGAAGACAACTTTGTCGGATTGGCATTCCCGTTTGGGACATCCAGCTTTTACAATTCTTCAAAAAGTAGTTTCTCAATTTCAGTTACCTCTTGTTTCAAACGCTTTAATGGCTCAGCCATGCAATGCTTGCTCGATTAATAAAATGCATAAGTTACCTTTTCAAAATTCTACTCTTCGATCTTCTCAACCTCTAGAAGTAGTATTTTCAGATGTTTGGACATCACCTATTATTTCAGTCGATGGTTTCAAATACTATGTTATTTTTGTCGATCATTACACTCGATACACATGGCTGTATCCTTTAAAATTAAAATCGCAAGTTTTTGACGTGTTCACTCGGTTTAAAGCATTGGTTGAAAATCGATTTCAAACCAAGCTAAGAACCTTATACACTGATAATGGGGGTGAATATATTGGACTGCGAGATTTTTTAGCACAGCATGGTATTTCTCATATGACAAGTCCACTGCATACGCCCGAACATAATGGCATCGCAGAACGTCGTCATCGACATATTGTTGAAACAGGACTTGCCCTCCTGTCTCATGCATCAATGCCACGGTCCTATTGGACATACGCGTTTGCAACGGCTGTCTACTTAATTAATAGAATGCCATCAGCGACTTTAGATTTTAAAAATCCTTTTCAAACTCTTCATGGTCATAGTCCAAATTTTCAAAAACTTCGAGTATTTGGGTGTTTGTGTTTTCCTTGGATTCGACCTTATGTCTCTCATAAGTTAGATGCCAAATCAACACCCTGTGTCTTTCTAGGCTACTCCATCACGCAAAGTGCGTACTTTTGTTTAGATAGATCAACATCTCGGATTTATACGTCTAGACATGTAGTTTTCCATGAACATGTTTTTCCATTTTCTTTACCTACGCATCTAGAATCTGATAGTGCTGATGATATGGAAACTTCGACTTACACTCCTGCCAAGCTTGTGTCTATACATACTAATCCTGCAGGTTCAGTTTCAACACCGCAGGCACAACCGCCTTCACCTGAGCCCGCGCCAGTGCCATCTGATGCCATGCCTACTCCTACAACTACTTCCTCTGCTTCAGCTCCAGTGAATCAGGCGCCATCAGAACCACCGCAACCTCAGCCGACTAATCCTCCTGCTCCGACCAGACAGAGCACACGACAACGAAAACCAGTTCAAAAGCTTAACCTTCACGCAAAAGTTGTTCAAACAACTGAAACGCCTCCTACAACAGTTGCTCAAGCTCTAAAGAGTCCCCACTGGCGAAAAGCCATGACTGATGAATATAATGCTCAAATGGGTAATCATTCTTGGGATCTAGAGAACTTGACTGATGATTCTCAGTTTAATGTTGTAGGTTGCAAATGGATATTCACCATCAAGAGGAATCCGGATGGGACGATTGCGAGATACAAAGCTCGACTAGTTGCGAAAGGTTTTACACAAAAACCAGGCATCGACTACCATGAAACCTTCAGTCCGGTAGTCAAACCAGCCACCATTCGTATTGTCTTGAGCACTGCAGTCTCCGCAAACTGGCCCATTCGCCAACTTGATGTGAACAACGCCTTCCTCCAAGGCACACTCAAAGATAAAGTCTACATGGTGCAACCACCAGGGTTCATCGACAAAGACAACCCCAATGCAGTCTGCAGGCTTCGCAAAGCCATCTACGGTCTGAAACAAGCCCCAAGAGCTTGGTACAATGAACTCAAACAGTTTCTTCTTCAGGCGGGATTTACCAATTCCTTGGCTGATGCATCATTATTCATATACCGAAAACAGGGAGTTTTTCTTTACATGCTTGTTTATGTTGATGATTTGATAGTAACCGGAAATAGTACTTCTCATATGTCTCAGTTCATTGCCTCACTTTCTCAACGATTCTCACTTAAGGATCTAGATGATCTGTCTTTCTTTCTTGGTATAGAAGTAATGCGATCTTCTAAAGGCATGCTACTAACTCAAACTCGCTACATTGCAGATTTACTTCATAGGACACATATGGAAACCTGCAGACCCGTTGCGACCCCAATGTGCGCCACTACACCAATCACTCTCTTCTCTGGAACTCCCCTTGCTGATCCCACAGAGTATCGAGCTGTTGTAGGCAGTCTTCAATATCTTTCTCTCACCAGACCGGACATCTCCTTTCCGGTGAACAAGATGTCTCAATACATGCACAAACCAACCGACGAACACTGGAACGCAGTCAAGAGAATACTGAGATATCTATCTGGTACAATGACCAAAGGCATCATGCTTCACGCAAACAACAGTCCATCCCTTCATGCCTTTACAGACGCGGACTGGGCAGGCAACAAAGATGATTATACCTCAACTGGTGCATACATTGTCTACATTGGCCGTAATCCCATAGCCTGGTCCTCCAAGAAACAGAGTGGAGTCTCCCGCTCATCCACCGAGGCAGAATATCGCTCTTTAGCCTCTACAACCGCCGAAGTTTGTTGGGTCACGTCACTCCTAACTGAACTTGGCATCAAGTCTCCTACCACACCGGTCATCTACTGTGATAATATTGGTGCCACGTACTTAGCGGCCAACCCGGTCTTCCACTCACGCATGAAGCACTTGGCACTGGATTATCACTTTGTGAGACAATACATACAGGCAGGCCAACTTCGAGTCTCACATGTCTCCACTCATGATCAACTTGCCGATGTTCTCACTAAACCTCTCTCTCGGCCTGCATTTGAGACACTAATGCTCAAGATCGGACTCTCTACCGGCCGTCCGTCTTGTGGGGGTGTGTGAAGATATAGAAAGTATATATTAGACATACTAAGATTATGCACTAACGGCTCTCTCTTTAGTGCTGTATATTAGCTTTCCTTATTACTCTATGTACTCTGATATATATGTACCTATTACGATATAATACAAGTCAAGCAATTCCATAACCTAATATGTTCAATCACTTGATGTATCTATGGAAGTCATTCCTTTTTTTTTTTTTTGGTCAAAATGTGGAAGTCACTCCTTATTATTGTATCATTGATGAAGCGCTTAGGTGGCTTTCATTTTCGCCACGAGTCTGATTCTTGAATACCATATCATCATCCCACCTGAAAAGACCAAAAAACTATTCTCAGTATATGCCTCCAACAATTAACATAATAATCACAAGATTCATGAAGAAACAGGATATCAACAAAATTCTAACCTCCTTTAAACACTAAATGAGGTTGGAGAGTGGTTTCCTTTGAGAATACCTCGTTAATCAAGATGCAGTTAAAACAGAGAAACAAAAGGAAGAATCTCCAGTGAAAAATACTTCAAAATTTATGGTTTACATTTAGTAGCAACTTTAGTCTCATGATTACCATCTGGTTCCGAGTTGATAATACTTTGGCATACTCACAGTAATTGGTAACTGGTTTATGGTATCAGCGTCACTATTACAATGGAACGCTTTATTTGATATGGACTTGTTGTTCACTTGTTTCCTTACCTCAATGTCTTTTATAACATTTTATAGTATGAAACTGCAGGTATTTCAATGCCTTTATGACAAGTCTTTCATCTTTCAACAAGTTTCACCAGGAGTATAAAAAACATGAGAGAACAAAACTCTGGTTGTATCGTTTCTTTTTCAAAGACTCTTATTTGGCCCGAAAGGTCTTGGTCCATCCTCAAAACTATATGCTTAAGAGGTTTCGAGTAATCTTTCTGGCGTAATATATAGGGTTATCAACAATTGAGTGTGTCAGGGTCATTTTGCTGGCAAGATTGTAGTGTTCATGCCAATGTCTGATCTTAATCATATGAGTCTTAGATCCTCATTTCTGTTTTCTTCAAAAACTCATTGTGAGAGATTCTTTATAACAACTAGAAAAAATTCCTTGTGATAAAACAAATATTAATGTATCATTAAATTGTAAAAGCATCATTAGCCGAGAGTTTTTCAAAATGAGTCTCTTCAAATTTATCTATCTAATTTAATTTTAATATCTAAAAGTAAATATATCAATCAAAGGATATATAGCAAGAGAGTATCTTAAAATACGTAGAGAATTATATATGGGAGAGACTCTTCTCCTTTTTTCTACGGTCTTTTTCCTTTTACAAAAAAATATTATTGTAATTAAAGATTTTTTAATGAGAGACAGGTGCACTAGTAAGCCACAAACCATAAGCCAAATGCAACAAGAAAATCATAACTGTTACGTCATCAAACTAAAAATGTAAAATAGGACAAAGACATGATTAGCATCAATAATGCAAAACATAACAACTGTACTCAACAGTAGCATCACCGTTCTGGAAATTAAGCCATTTTGTTCGAGCCTCAACGTAGCCTCTAGCAAACCGGAAAAGCCCACTTCCTCCGATGATCGGCATCTCTCTCACCTCGGACATCGCCGTGTTCCTACCAAGAATCGTGATGGTACTTCCATTATACTTCCCTGTCTTGAAAGCAAAGTTCATCGCCATGAAAAAACCCAACTCCTTTTGAGCCGCACCGGCGTAAAACCCTTGTGCCTGGCCTATTAATGTTGAGTTCATCTCAACTTTGGACGTCAAGGCGTTGTCGATCATAGTGATTCCTCCAAAGTAGGTGGTAGAGTTTGCAACCGGTGGCTGGATTCTGATGGAGCTTGGGTTTGGACCGCTTAAGATGTCGTGCCAATACACTTTGAAATGTGTTAGTTTCTCTTTCTTGTGGAGACCGAGAAGTTTACGGTCTATGGTTCTTGCAAAGTGTTCACCGTCATCTCCGGCGGAAGAAATGGCGATGAGGAGGGAGATTTGCACGGCGAGGAATAAAATGAGCTTAGTCATGTTGTGTTATTATTTTTTTATAATGGATGGTTTGTATTGAACAAGAAGGTGTGTGACGTTATTTATATATGTCGAGCTTTAGACATGTTACGAGAGGAAATGATTTTAAAATATTCACTTTGTGGATTCGTTATGATTTTGTGAATGTGACAACCAGGGCCGTCTCTAATTATTTACGGACCCTGTTCAAAAAAGATATTAATTATATATTTAACAATGTGATGGAGTAGTTTTAAAAAAAAATATAGCTTTATTTATATATATTTGACTTTTTTTGAAATTATAAACTCTAAATTTAGTATATATTTAAAGTTTAAAGTTTTATATCATAACTTATATATTTATTTACAAAAATTCTTAAATATTTTTTTTATTTTTTACTCGAACCCTGTTCGACCGTTCCACTTACACGTGCTGTTAGACGGCCCTGCTGGTGACAACAAACATCATTGACCGACGAATGGAAGAACTTTATATTTTTGTTTATAAATTTTTATGATTAAAGATGTGTGAGGCGTGTGAACTGTGAGGTACTAGTTATCATAATCATTGCGTCATCCAGGCGTATGATTTACGGTGAAGTCATACTCAAAACTTTTTTTTGGTTGTCGTTACTTTTTCAAAACCAAAATCTGAAAAATAAATAAGACCATTTACAGATTAATATTTGTTAATAAAATAAAAGTTTGAATGGGTAATTGGAAAATTTATAAATCGCCTTATTTATTAATCTGATGTCGTGGATAATTGGAGAATTTATGAACTATGTCTAAAGTAAATGGTCTTATTTATTAATCTGATGTTGTGGCGACAGACTAATAAGACCATTCTCTAGAATTTGTTAATAAAAATAAATACTCCCTCCGTTTCAAAATAGATGATGTTTTAGAGAGTTTTTGATGTTTCAAAATAGATGATGTTTTCTTATATCAATGCACTTTTTTACTTTATCAAAAACTGTGTAACCAATGATATTTTGTTATCTGTTTTGTGATTTGTTAAATAACTTTTAATTTATATTTTAATGATATTTTTAATATAAAAAACAAGTTTCTTAATAGTTGTGCACAATCTTAAAACTTCATGTATTTTGAAACGGAGGGAGTAGATGACAAGGATTTACTCAACATACTGATGTCGTGGAGAATCTCTTGAGGAGTGATTACAGATGTGTTCTTGTGATTAAATTGATCAGACCTTTGAATCTGTGAAACAGATCAGGTCCTTGATGTTAAGAGAGATAGCAGCTTCCATCGCCGCGTCGAGGATCAACGCTTCAGCAACTAGGGTCGAGGTTACAATTGTACGAGAAGTTAAGCTTTGCATGAAACTAGTACCGGCGGAGTCTGAGCATATTCTACACATTCCTCCTGCACAGGATGAACTATTCCAAGATGCATGAGACTGAGTTTGAGTCACAATAGTGGATAAGTATTTAGGCAAAAAAGTGGGAGGTTTGGTGTTTGCAGTCGAGTCTTGCCACTCTAGTGCATGTTTCATAGCTTTTCCTAAGACCTCTGTTTCCGAGAAATACTTGTCTTCAAACATCATTTACTTTCTACTTGTCCATAGCACCCACATGATCCACGGGTACACGGGCGAAGTCAATCCCACTGATGGGAGAATGATCATCCAGGTGCAAACTTTTAGTAACTCATCAATTAATTTTACAATCGACAAACCAGGAACAAGTAGCACAAAGACTTTATCCCAGATGTTTTTCACAAACGGACAAAGAAACATTGCATGGATAGTGGTTTCGATCTCGCCACACCTCTTACACTTTCCAACAACCATAATGCCTCTCTTGAGCAGTGCTTCTGCAATAGCTACAACATTGTTTTTCAAGTTTCAAAAGAAATTATTTATCAATGGTGAGCATTTGACATTCTAAACACACTGGTAACAATTAAAAGCATCTCGGTTCTCTGCCACATTGATCTTAGCTAACGCATACCCTGTTTTGGTAGTATAATTCCCGAGTTCTCAGGCAGCCAAACCAAATTATCGCTCATATCACATGCGCTAGGAACCAGCTTCATTATCAGGTCCTCATACTGAGGTAGATACAACTTTATCTTCTCGACATTCCAGTCTGCTGACTCAGATACAATCAAGTCGCTAACCAGCATATCTTGAGCTTCATCTAACGGTGGTTCTACTGAGCATATTTGTTAGCTAGGTTATAATCAATTATCTCTCCACACTTTGACAGATTCTATAGTCCAGCCCAGTCCTTGTTTGATTATTTCTCTCCCCGCCAGTATTCTCCTTCAGCCATAGGATGCTGCATTTGGGACCGAACAATCAGAAAGTTGTTGTATCGATATTACTTACTCAACAAAGTTCTTCTTAGTAGCGATGACAGGTTCTTCAGCAGTCTCCATGCAACTTTAGCCAGTAAAGCATCATTGAAGACCTTAATATATTTAAATCCGAGTCCACCATCGCATTTTGGAGGTGTGAATTTTTTCCAAGCGACCCAACATATTTTCCTCACACCCAGTTTCATGTCCCACCAAAAGCAGGTGAGAACCGATTGAATTTGCTTGCAGAAAGATTTTGGGAGCTTGAAGCATTGCATAGGTTGGCATCAGAGCTAAAACCGTCTTTAGAATAACCCGTTTTCCTGCGTTTGAGAGGTACCTAGCTGTCCAGCCATGTGATCTTTGCCTAATTCAGTCCACAATCTCAGCGAAAATATCTCTTTTTTTCCTCGCAAAGTGCTCTGGTAGACCTAAGTATTTTTCAATACCACCCTCATTATTAATGTTCAGCTCCTCCTTGACTCTTATCTTTGCTGCCATATTAGTTTTTGAACAGAAGGTGATAGCAGACTTAGATATGTTTATACATTGGCCTGATGCCGTTTTATATCTGTTGAGAATAGAGGTGAGCGTCCTACAGCTCTCAGAGTTTGTTTTTCCGAAGAACATCGTATTTATTGGCGAAGAGCTTTGTCCAACTTTCACACCTGACAAAATTCCTCTTATCATCGCTTGGCGACACAAATCCGATAATACTTACGTACATAAGATTAATAGATAAGGAGACAATGGATCATTTTGGCAGAGTTTTCTCTTGGGGTTCACTTTCCCTTGTGGGCCCCCATTTATGAGAAAGGAATACGAGACCGAGGACACACTCCATAAGCCAAGAGATCAGTGTCTCGTGAAAACGCAATCAAGGTTAAACCGCACGAAGAAAACTCCATTATATTCTATCGTACGTTTTGCTCATGTCCATCTTTACTGCCATAGAAACAAACTTTTTTCTCCTGATTTTCGTAGATAGTGGATTATCTCGTGGGTAATGAAAACACTATCAGAAATCGCACGAATGAGTTGGATAAATTATGGAGTGCAACAGAGGTTGCATCTTCTTGAACAGTAGTTTGGCGATAATCTTGTAGTGAATAGTACACAACGCGATAGACCGATATTCAGAAACCTGTTTGGAGCTTTTCATCTTCGGGATTAGTCAAATATTGGTTTCTAATACTGTTAATTATTAGATCATTCGAATACAAGTTATTGATAAGTTCTCTAAATCGAATAATTAGATTCTGACAATCATTGTTTTTCTAACAATATTAAATTTTTTATACATATTTAGTTATGCTTTTTTCGCCGACGATTATGCAATGATTATTATATATTCAGAATTTAGTATTATAATTATTTTTAGAACATTTTTTTTTTGACGTCAAACGGTCATTCTATTAGTCAAACTTGAGGTGGTCTGAATAACCAGACCGGAATAGAACAACCAACAAAAAGTGAAATGTGAAATGTTATATTTTGTTATAAATCGATTATCCCATTAGTAAATGTGAAATGTTATATTTATTACTTTTAGTCTCTGTTCGAAAACGCGTCCGAGTTGACGAGTTCTCGGCCGGATAAGCGTTAGGCGTATGCTCACCGTGGCGAGGAGGAGCAAATCGGAGTGGCCAGGCGGTGGACTGTTTTTTTTCGATTTAAACGTGGAATCAGTGAAATCGGTGCCTAAGATTACAAAAACGTGTTGCTAAACCGAGAAAGTTTGAACAAAATTGATAAAAAGATGAAAAATCGTGTTTGAAGCATATAGATGGCGGCTAGGGTTGCAGAGAACATTAGCAAAGAGACGAGGGTAGACATGTAATTTTCTCATTTAATGAATTAAAGCCAGAAAATGCAAAAAGAAAGTTCAAGATGGGCTTCGAACCCGGGTCACGATGTCTTTCTCTACGTTTCTAACCACCAGGACAAGTCAACATATTGGTATGTTTGTCAAATCAAATATATATCAGTAAAATGTCTTGGAATTAATCCCCGATTAATCTCTGATTACTCCCCGATTATTTGGTAACTCGCTAGATCCGGAATAGCCGCCGACTAGCGCTTAGCGTAGTTTCAAACAGGGCTTTTAGTTAGTTGACGACGACCGTCAGCATAAACATATATATGGTCATGGTCAGTTCCGGGAAAAAAACATGTATGGTCATGGTGTCATTTTCTTTGCAGTATTATTCACGCTTTTGCTTTATTCGCTTTCTCTTGTTCACTTCGAAAAGTTTTAATTCATTTCCTTTTTAATATATAACGAAATTAATGACAAATTGTGAACCTTTCAATACGTAATTCGAATTTAAAATATTTAGCTAAGGAAAGTTATTGAATTTGTCGTAGCTTACGTACAAGCAACGTGGCAGTAGGAAGTAGGAACCATGCATGTGAGTCGGTAACTCGGTAATAATATATTGGTCTAGTTTTTAAATTCATTTCATTTGAAAACAAAAACTGATCGAGCACTACATACAGTACACTGAAAAGCCAGTCTTCCACTTTCTCTTCTCGTTGTCGTGGGCGCGTCGTTACTTAGCAAGTCTCTCTGTACATATTAGTCCACAAAATTTGAAATTTGAAAGCTTTACGTGTGGATTGAGCAAGTTTTTATCAACTAATCATTAATCAACTACTATTAATAAATTTTTAAGAAATCATTTAAAACAGTAAATATTATTCAAATAATCCATTTTCTATGTTTTTCATATACAGCTTTACGTCTGAACAAGTTTTTATCAACTAATCAACTACTATTAATAAAACTAGAGATTTTTTTCCGCGCTTCGCGCGGATTATGTCTTTTAAATTTATTTTATTTATAATATTATTTATCGGGTTTTTACATTAACTTCTTGTTTTCCAATGTTAGTTTTACTTAATTTATATTAATATTATGTATATAATTTTTCATTTTTCTTGTTGTAGATTGAGATTTATATTTTTATTGGTGGTTTTGTGCATGTGCTACAAACTTTTTGAAATTTTAAAATAATGTTATATATATAGTATGATCTCTTAACGCATTAAAAAAAGATATTCAGGCACATTTTACACAGGTTTTATATGTATATATTATAAGTCTGAATTATGTAAATGCTTTCTAAAGGTTTTTTCCCAGTTTACATATCTTAGAGAAGTTTTATCTCTTTTTAAATTCAAATCAGAAAAGAAAAAAATAAATATCAAAAAGTGGCAACAAATCAACAGCAACCCAATGGGTTCTTCCATCTTCAATTTTCAAACACAGAACATGTGGACAACACTATCACGAATCCTCAACATTTAGGTGTTTGCAACACTTTCACATTTCAGCTCCTAACTGAAATGACCCGATCACCAAAGTCCCTACCATGCATCTCTCTGATGGACTCGTGGATGGCCCTGGCAATCTGCGAAGGTGATAAACCAGAATCCACGTGAACGACCAGTATCTCTTTCGAGCGTGATCTATACATATTACACGACAAAAGCCAATTCCCAAACTGAGCAGAAGAGCAGTAGTAAGATTAACACGAATGCAGAATCTGAAAGTTCATACGGATTTATTCTAAGGTATACTGTATAGCACTAACCCTGCCTTTTGTCAAGTAAATTTTCACTCAATTTCTACTTCAGAGAATAACACATTAAAGATTCCCGAAACTTAGGCAGCTTCTAAGCATTCAATCCAAAGCAGAAGTAAAAGACAACACTAAAACTTTGCTCAGTCCTAAATGTCAACGAACCTAGTAAATTTTGCAGAGTTAATAATACTATCATATTATTGTCAGAAGTCAGAAAGTAAGCAATTTTGGAGACATGAGACTAATTTGCAGAATTTGTATATGATGAGATAAGACAATACCATGGGTTGAACGATGGCCACAACCAAAACTTCAGGTTTATATCGCATATCTTTAATTTTCTCTTCTGGGCTCACTTCTTCCTCGGGTCCACCATGTTAGTTTTCCAGATGTATAAGAAAATTTCTGTGGTCACATATCACTCTGCTCTAGCTCATGCCGCTTCTCAACTTCAAGTATTTGTAACTCAAAGAACGGAAGCGGGAAAATCCAACTGCAACACCAAATCCCCCTGGTATTCCAAATTCAGGGGATATCTGAAGTAACACTTGGGGATAAACTCTGTTATAAATCAGTCAATGGACCCCATTAGAAACTTTATAAATGATCATAACTGCTCAGCACTATACCCCAAACGTTCACATTAATGTTCAAAAACATGACATAAGGAATTGATCCCTGTAAATGAGAGAAACGACAACTCAAGTATGTTCTGGAAGTGAAGATCAGTAAACTTCTTTTATATTTAGCTTCATGCATTTATGTGCTAATAATGCATATATCAAACTCTTGTTAATTTAGACATTATGGCACACAATAAAAGGAAAAAAAAACTATTACAGCAAGGCCAACTCTCAACCCAAGTCTCTACGATCAATATTAAGTTCATACACAAACACAATGATCCAGCAAGTGAGATTTTTTTTTTGTAAATTATTATTTTAGCAAAATGAGCAATACAACCATTTTTATTTTTACTTACTTGCGATATTCTCAACTTTCGGAGTCTAATAATGCAGCATGTAGTTATGAGGCAACATAGTATATATGATCAACTTGAAAATGAATGTGTGTATAAGATGTACCTGTCTAAGATGAGGGTACATATACAAATTCACTCTCATATACATAATTCATTCTCTCAACGCATAAAACATTATGAGAGTGTGAATTAATTAATAAGTATTGCAGAAGATCAAGCCCCCCGTGTCAAGAAAAATCTATAGCAAATTCAAAAACGGTTTCACTTTGGCAAGATAGAATATTGTGTGCAATATAACACAAAGTGGAGATGAGTGATCAAACACAACCGATGAAGCAATGATCAACTTATTGATTGAAGAAAACACAGTTTTGCATAAGCTAGATGATTTATAGAAAGAGTTCAAAAAGCCAACTTAAATATCCCAGTTGGAGCTCTATAAATTTAAAATAGATAGTGAACAAATATTCTCCAAGCTAACGTTATAAACAGAAGTACAAATAAGTATCACATGATTTATAGAAAGAGTTCATCACGCCCGCAATGATGATCAAATAAGTATCACATTAGCAACCGAGTACAAACAATTTGGAAAACATTAAATGTTATGATTCTCAGTGAGGTTATTATGCTAAAGGGATAAACGATTACCTCCAAGACATTTTGTGTTCGCTGTAGTGACTAATTTACATATGCTGTAAATTTCTTGCAGAAGTCTGTTGCAGACTGGTCCCAAAAGTACAGCTTCATAACAGCCCCCTGCAAAAGGCAAAAGTTTATTAATAACGGGTTAAGCGCAGTACGGAGAGGGCGTGATTTTAATAACAGGAAACACATAATCTTGTGATTGCAGATGACCCATAACATGCCGGGTTCTTGCTATCTTCACTTCGTCGAGGATGGGGTGGTCAATTAGAGACTGTCCACTGACCAGCTTCGTGTAACATCTACACCGTTGTTCAAAAAGAATATAAGTTAAATATGGCAGAAAAAAACAGTAATATTTAATCACCACTTGAAATAAAAACATTTATTCACAATGTAGACAACAAAACCCATCGCGACTATGCTACACTTTGATGATCAACAAAAGCATAAAATATTCATTCATGGACAGGTCGCTCTTTGTAGAGTTACTTTAAAAGAATGATTAAAAATAATATAAAGAGAAACCAAAACTCTAAAAGAGAAAGAAATTGTTTGCCAGGTTGTTTTCATTTGAGATTTTATGCATTGAACTATTTACATTGAAGTATGTATCGATGAAGTTTTGTCAAAAAAAAAAGTATCGATGAAGATTTGGCACCAATTTATATATGAGGAGATAGAGAAGGAGATAGAATGAAACAATAATGAAGAGGTTAAAGACATCATTGATTGATGAAGAGGAGCTGGCGGTAACGGTGTAACGGAGTTACATAAGAACCGGTGAAGACGAAGTGGAAAAGTCGTGGAGTCCCAACTCTCGAGTGGAGATTAGGGTTAGGCAAAAACGGGCTTGATATTGGGCCGTTGAAAAAATATATTGAATTTCAGTTTTTGTAGTTACAGCCCAAACGGAATGCGCAATAACCTCTGCAGTCGACCAAGGTGTGTGACGTGGTAGTTTACTCTTTTTTTATTGGTTGATTTAATTGGCTGACGTGGATACCTTCTCTATTGAGCATATCTCCCTTTTAGTATAGGATAGATATTAAGAAAGTTTGTTACCAAAAAAAAATATTAAGAAAGTTTTTACCAAAAAGAATATTTAAGAAAGTATTCCAAAATGTAAATATTAATCAAATACTCACTGTCTATATTTTTATAATTTTTTTAATAAGAAATCAACTATTGCCATATTTGTATATGTTATAAATTATTTAAAGTACTGCCAATCAATTAATATTAAATAAAATATATAGTTTTTACAGCATAACTATTACTCTGCTTGTCTATATTTTGTCACATGTGTAGATTTAAATAAAGCTAAACCTAGATTTACTAAGCCTAAAGCATATGGAATATGTTAAAGACACGCAATTTCCTCTTTTGGTCAGATGGACAACAGAAAAATACTTGTTGGACAATGAATATTGTAAGTAGTCCATTCGCATATGTAATATATAATTTTCCAGTTGAATATCTTGCTTAATATTATACTAGTTGGTTGCGCGGGTTTTTATTTTTATATAAACATTTTGTTTTTAATTCTACATTGGTATATATTAATATAATTTTATCGTATATTTTTAAAATATAATAATTTTATAGTATATTTTTTTATTGAATTGGTTGTTTCTAGATCACGTTTTTTTTGCTAGAAAAAAATTGATAATTATTTAATTCCTATAATGTAGTAGACATATTATTTAGTTCCTATAATCTAGAAAGTAAGTTATTTAGATCTATAATAATGATAATATTAGAAATTGAATGTAACATGATTTTCTAGTAATAGGTTTATTAAGTCCATTTTTTAAAAAATCACACATGAGTCAAAGTTGTGACTTCTCTTTTAATATATAAGATGCTCTTATAATTATATGCTTTCTAATTTTCAAAGTAATATGACTAATCAAATGATGTGGCCCAATTTTTTTCAGCAAGCTAGAATGGTTGTAAATTTCATGTGGACTTTTGAGGATTTTGGTCTAGAAGCATTGCCTTGTGAGTTGTGTGTTGTAGAACGTCGTGAGTTATTTCGGAAAATCCTAAACATTACAAATTAAACATGTTATTTTTTAACATAATTGTATACACTTCAAATTTACAGTTACTCTGTAACTCTGGTATATTTGGTTAACTTTCTTGATACGAATTTGCTAATACCTTAAGTATATAGTTTATCATATTCTTTGTCAACCGAACAACACCATATTTTAACGATAAGATTCTTGCCCATTGAAACGTTAGAAAAATTACAAGTTCAATAGGGTCCACAACATTTTTTACATAATTTTGTTTTTACTTATATATTAACTATAGAAGTGCAAATATTTCTCTTTACTCAATTTTGTTATTACCTCCAAAGTCTAGTTCTTTAAGGCTAAGCTATGCTTGGATTTGTGTATGCTTTCATACGCGGGTTTGGGTACACTGAATTCAGCCATCGACTAACCAAAGAGCCAGTCTTGACAATCCACATTTGCTAATGGTTTAAGGTTTTCAAAATTTAAAATATTCTTATAAAAAAGAGTATTTAATTAAGCTTAGTAATTTTCAAATATTCTTAGTTAAAAATTATCACAATTTCAGATATTATCATCACCATATGTAGAAATAATATTCATAAGTCAATTCTTTTACAGTCCATCAATTTTTATAATTGAAAATTTATTTTTTGACATTATTTTACTAGTTACTAGGTGATTTTTCCGTGCATGCACAGTTTATATATTTCTAAAGTAAATATACTATAATACTTGATTGCTATTTACTTTTAATTTTAAATTAATTTATACTTTGTATGCATCAATAATATTAATAATATTATATTAATTTATTTATACATATGATTTTATATAAGTTATATTACAGTAGATTTAGTTATCATTTTGTTATTATTATAAAATTGGATTCCATCACTGAATTCAACTGTAATGTTTTTTATTCTATATATTAAAATTTTGATTAATTTATTATTTTCATTTATGTGGTTGTTTTCTTAGATATATAAATATATTTTATGAAAATTATGTATAACTTAAAATATATTGTGCTTAGAATGAAAAAAAAATAAACTAATAAAGTGTATGATTCTAAATTACATAAATTAATATAACGATAATATTCTAAAGTCTATGCACATATATAAATTTGACAAAAGAACTAAATTGTAAAAATTGGTTAATATTTTATTTTTATTTTAATATGTTTTGAGTTTTCCTATGATTTAAATTTATAAAATAAATTACTATTTTTATAAAATTATATATTCTTATAGTAGATAAATCTATAATTTTAGATATAAGTTGGATTAGTCGAGTTACTCATGTTGTGAGTATATTGAGTTACATATAAATGAAGTATAACTATTTTTTATTATGATTAATTCAAGTCAAATAAAATCAATTTTATTTATCATTTAAATGTGTATGTATTTTCATGATAATTATCAAATTATATGTTGATGTTTTTAAATAAACATTACAAAATAAAGCGATACGTAGGAAGTTACATGCATAAGTAGCTGATACATTTTTGGAAGCTCATGAACATATCAAAATTTACAATAACTAAAATATTTTTTATATTCTAAATAAATTTATGCCTTTGATTTATTGAATGGAAACTGAAGTTTATTTTAAAGAATTTTAAAAATGAGAATTCGGATTTGGTTTGGTATTTTGATTATGGTTCTATTAAGTTCCACAAACGTAAAAACATAAAATTCAAAAGAAAAATTAATATTAGGAGAACAACTAACTTTAATAATAATAAAATATAATATATCTACCTCATTCAACTATTTTTTAACTATTTTATCAAACGATGTTTATTTTTAGTGTTTTTAATATCTTTTAAATATAAGTAGTAAACAAAATTGTGATTGTATTTGAAAATAATATTATATAAGTAAAATATAATTTATCGATATTTTTTTTGTTGTAATTGTAAGATATTATAGTCAACTAATATATGAAAAATAAATAAAACATTTCAATAATACTAATTATAAATGTTTTTAGTCAATTAAACATATATAAGTTTATGTTGCTTAATTATTTTATGTAATCATCTAAGAAAATAGATAGATATATATAAAATATTTTATTACTTCAAAAGTATATTTTATGTTATTTAAAAATATTTTTTAATATTACTATTTTGTGAACTTTCCTTTTTTTATGAAATCATATAATATATACATATTTTTTTCGTTTTTCAATTCATTTTTTTTAACTTTATAAAAAATTTCCTTTTTTTATTACATGTACAGTATATGTTTTTGTAAAATTTTAAAAAGAAAACTAAATAAAAATAATAATAATAGTATTTTAAATGTAATACTTTTAATTCTTTAAAGGTATCAGTGTAATCAACCATCGTGATAGTTAACGTGAGAACGACACATAGGAAACTGACTTCTCAAATAATATTATAGAGATTTTTTTTTTCGTCGAAATAGTTCAGAACTTAGGTAGACTTTTTTCTTTTTGGTAAATTTTTATGTAGACTTTTAGAGGCTCTACACATATAATGTTATCAAGATTTCTCGTTTGGATTCGATGTAATGTATAATAAATCATGTTGTTAGTAAAAAAACCATATTGCTGACTTCTTTTTGGCTTGGGATAATATGATGGTCATGATGCTCACTTATGTTATCTTATCGTTCTCTGAACAAATTAGTCTATTGATATAAGAAAATTTCTAGCAGATACACCTTTTCTAAATGAGCATTTTTAACTGATTTCTCGTGGTCGTGGCTCGTGGACATTTTTAACTCATTTCCAACTCTTATTAATTTTAATCTATTCATGAAAACTTCTTCCTCACGATCATAGTCCTAATCTCACTCAACGGCCTATTGTCGTTCACATGGATGCAGATAATCCAGTTTGGTTTACAAAATCAGTATAAATCTGTATTTTGATGACAAAAAAAATAAAAATAAATAAGCTCGAGAAATCGGAGACAATTATGCATTAAAATAGAATTTTTATTTTTTATTTTTTTCTCAAAATCTATGGGTTAAATGTTCTATATACTGAAGCCTATGATTTTTAGTGTAGTTTTAAAATTTTTAAACATATTCTACATTTGTATTAATGTATATTAAACTCTCTTTAATGGTACATGGGCATCGTTTAAATTTTTAGTCAAAAAATTTAGTAAAACTTCATAATACTCCTTAAATTGGTTGACTAACCACAATAAAATCGCTATTCTCTAGAAAAACCGAGACCACAAAGGTTCCAAACCTCTTTGACCTTCGTCATATGTTAATGAAGGATACAACTATGCATTAAAATATAATTTTCATTTTATTAAATTTTTTCTCAAAATCTATGGGTTAACACCTACGAAAATATTTAATTTTTCGGTAAATGCTCTATATACTAAAGCCTATGACCTTTAGTGTTTTTTTTAAAAAAATTAAACACATTCTACATTTGTATTAATGTATATTAAACTCTATTTCATGGTACATGGGCATAGTTTAAATATTTTGTCAATTAATTTAGTAAAACTTCATATTACTCCCTAAATTGGTTGACTAACCACTATAAAATCGCTATTCTCTAGAAAAACGGAGACAACAAAGGTTCCAAACCTCTTTGACCTTCATCATATGTTAGTGAAGGATGCAACATTGCATTAAAATAGAATTTACATTCTTTTGAATTTTTCTCAAAATCTATGGGTTAACCCTTACGAAATATTGAATTTTTCGGTAAATGCTCTATATACTGAAGCCTATGATTTTTGGTGTTGTTTTTAAATTTTAAACACATTCTACATTTTTATTAATGTATATTAATCTATCTTTAATGGTACATGGGCATCGTTTAATTTTTTTGTAAATTAATTTAGTAAAACTTCATAATACTCCCTAAATTGGTTGACTAACCACTATAAAATCGCTATTCTCTAGAAAAACGAAGACCACAAAGGTTCCAAACCTCTTTGAACTTCATCATATGTTAGTGAAGGATGAAACTATGCATAAAAATAGAATTTTTTTATTTTTTTTGAATTTCTCTCAAAATCTATGGGTTAATAACCCCCTACGAAAATATTGAATTCTTCGGTAAATGCTATAAAAATAAATAAGCTCGAGGAAAACGGAGACAACTATGCATTAAAATAGAATTTTTATTTTTTTGAATTTTTCTCAAAATCTATGGGTTAATAACCCCCTACGAAAATATTTAATTTTTGGTAAATGCTATATATATACTGAAGCCTATGATTTTAGTATAGTTTTAAAATTTTTAAACATATTCTACATTTGTATTAATATATATTAAACTCTCTTTAATGGTACATAGGCATCGTTTAATTTTTTTGTCAATTAATTTAGTAAAACTTCATAATACTCTCTAAATTGGTTGACTAACCACTATAAAATCGCTATTCTCTAGAAAAACGAAGAGCACAAAGGTTCTTAACCTCTTTGGTCTTCATCATATGTTAGTTAAGGATGCAACTATGCATTAAAATAGAATTTTCATTTTTTTAAAAAAAAGTTCAAAATTTATGGGTTACCCCTACGAAAATATTTAATATTTCGGTGAAAGCTCTATATACCAAAGCCTATGATTTTTAGTGTAGTTTTAAAATTTTTAAACATATTCCATATTTGTATTAATGTATATTATAACTCTCTTTAATGGTACATGGGCATCGTTTAATTTTTTTGTCAATTAATTTAGTAAAACTTCATAATACTCTCTAAATTGGTTGACTTAACCACTATAAAAACGCTTTTCTCTAGAAAAACGGAGACATCAAAGGTTCAAAACCTCTTTGACCTTCATCATATGTTAGTGAAGGATGCAACTCTGCATTAAAATAGAATTTACATTCTTTTGAATTTTTCTTAAAATCTATGGGTTAACCCTTACGAAATATTGAATTTTTTGGTAAATGCTTTATATACTGAAGCCTATGATCTTTGGTGTTGTTTTAAAATTTTTAAACACATTCTACATTTGTATTAATTTATATTAAACTATCTTTCTTGGTACATATGCATAGTTTAATTTTTTTGTCAATTATTTTAGTAAAACTTCATAATACTCCCTAAATTGGTTGACTAACCACTATAAAATCGCTATTCTCTAGAAAAACGGAGACAAAAAAGGTTCCAAACCTCTTTGATCTTCATCATATGTTAGTGACGGATGCTACTAAGCATTACAACAAAATTTTCTTTTTTTTTGATTTTTTCTTAAAATCTATGGGTTAACCCCTACGAAAATATTGATTTTTTCGGTAACTACTCTATATATTGAAGCCTATGATTTTTAGTGTAGTTTTAAAATTTTATACACATTCTATAACTGTATTAATGTATATTAAACTCTCCTTAATAGTACATGGGGATCGTTTATATTTTTGTCAATTAATTTAGTAAGACTTCGTAATACTCTCTAAATTGGTTGAATAACCAATATAAAATCGCTATTCTCTAGAAAAATGAAGACCAGAAAGGTTCCAAACCTATTTGACATTCATCATATGTTAGTGAAGAATGCAACTATGCATTAAAATATAATTTATATTTTTTTTAATTTTCCTCAAAATCTATGTGTATAACCCTTACGAAAATATTTAATATTTCAGTAAATGCTCTATATAGTGAAGCCTATGATCTTTAGTGTTGTTTAAAATTTCTAAACACATTCTACATTTGTACTAATGTATATTAAACTCTCTTTCATGTTACATGGGAATAGTTTAAATATTTTGTCAATTAATTTAGTAAAACTTCATAATACTCCCTAAATTGGTTGACTAACCACTATAAAATCGTTATTCTCTAAAAAAACGGAGACCACAAAGGATCCAAACCTCTTTGGCATTCATCATATGTTAGTGAAGGATGCAACTATGTATTAAAATAGAATTTTCATTTTTTAAAAATTTTGTCAAAATCTATGTGTTAACCCGTACGAAAATATTTATTTTTTCCGTAAATGCTCTATATACTAAAGCCTATGATCTTTGGTGTTGTTTTATAATTTCTAAACATATTTTACATTTGTATTAATTTATATTAAACTCTCTTTCTTGGTACATGGGAATAGTTTAAATTTTTGGTCAGTTAATTTAGTAAAACATCATAATACTCCCTATATTGGTTGACTAACCAGTATAAAAACGATATTCTCTAGAAAAACAAAGATCACAAAGGTTCCAAACCTCTTTGACCTTCATCATATGTTAGTGAAGGATGCAACTATGCATTAAATTAGAATTTTTATTGTTTTGAATCTTTCTCAAAATCTATGGGTTAACCCCTACGAAAATATTGATTTTTCGGTAAATGATCTATATACTGAAGCCTATGATTTTTAGTGTAGTTTTAAAAATTTTAAACACTTTCTATATTTATATTAATGTATATTAAACTCTCTTTAATGGTACATGGACATCGTTTAAATTGTTGGTCAATTAATTTATTAAAACATTATAATACTCTCTAAATTGTTGACAAACCACTATAAATCGTTATTCTCTAAAAAAAGGAAGACCACAAAGTTTTCAAACCTCTTTGACCTTCATCATATGTTAGTGAATGGTGCAACAATGCATTAAAATATAATTTAGATTTTTTTTGAATTTTTCTCAACATCTATATGTTAACCCCCCTAAAAAATATTGATTTTTTCGGTAAATTCTCTATATACTGAAGCCTATAATTTTTAGTGTAGTTTTAAAAATTTTAAACACATTCTATATTTGTATTAATATATATTAAACTCTCTTTAATGGTACATGGGTATCGTTTAATTTAGTAAAACTTCACAATACTCCATCTATATATTGAAGCCTATGATTTTTAGTGTAGTTTTAAAATATTTAAACACATTCTACACTTGTATTAATGTATATTAAACTCTCTTTAATGGTACATGGGCATCGTTTAATTTTTTTTGTCAATTAATTTAGTAAAACTTTATAATACTCCCTAAATTGGTTGACTAACCACTATAAATCGCTATTCGCTAAAAAAACGGAGACCACAAAGGTTCTAAACCTCTTTGGCCTTCATAATATGTTAGTGAAGTATGTAACTATGCATTAAAATAGAATTTTCATTTTAAAATTTTTCTCTCAATATCTATGGGTTACCCCCTACGAAAATATTTAATTTTTCGGTGAAAGCTCTATATACCAAAGCCTATGATTTTTAGTGTAGTTTTAAAATTTTTAAACATATTACATATTTGTATTAATGTATATTATACTCTCTTTAATGGTACATGAGCATCGTTTAAATATTTGTCAATTAATTTAGTAAAATATCATAATACTCCCTAAATTGGTTGACTTAACCACTATAAAAACGTTATTCTCTAGAAAAACGGAGACATCAAAGGTTCTAAACCTCTTTGACCTTCATCATATGTTAGTGAAGGATGCAACTATGCATTAAAATAGAATTTTCATTTTTTTGAATTTTTCTCAAAATCTATGGGTTCTAAAGCCTATGATCTTTGGTTCTAAAGCCTATGATCTTTGGTGTTGTTTTATAATTTCTAAACACATTCTACATTTGTATTAATTTATATTAAACTCTTTTCTTGGTACATGGGGATAGTTTAAATTTATGGTCAGTTAATTTAGTAAAACTTCATAATACTCTCTATATTGGTTGACTAACCATTATAAAAACGTTATTCTCAAGAAAAACGGAGATCACAAAGGTTCCAAACCTCTGTGACCTTCATAATATGTTAGTGAAGGATGCAACTATACATTAAAATAGAATTTTCATTGTTTTGAATCTTTCTCAAAATCTATGGATTAACCCCTACGAAACTATTGATTTTTTTCGGTAAATGCTCTATATACTGAAGCCTATGATTTTTAGTGTAGTTTTAAAAATTTTAAACACATTCTATATTTGTAATAATATATATTAAACTCTCTTTAATGGTACATGGGCATCGTTTAAATTTTTTGTCAATTAATTTATAAAAACTTTATAGTACTCTCTAAATTGGTTGACTAACCACTATAAATCACTATTCTCTAGAAAAACGAATACTACAAAGGTTCAAAACATCTTTGACCTTCATCATATGTTAGTGAAGGATGCAACTATGCATTGAAAAATAATTTTCATTTTTTTGAATTTCTCTCAAAACTCAAAATCTATGGGTTAACCCCCTACGAAAATATTTATATTTTCGGTAAATGCTCTATATACTAAAAGCCTATGATCTTTGGAGTTGTTTTATAATTTCTAAACACATTCTACATTTGTATTAATGTATATTAAACTTTCTTTCTTGGTACATGGGGATCGTTTAAATTTATGGTCAGTTAATTTAGTAAATCTTCATAATACTCCATATATTGGTTGACTAACCATTATAAAAACGCTATTCTCAAGAAAAACGGAGATCACAAAGGTTCCAAACCTCTGTGACCTTCATCATATGTTAGTGAAGGATGCAACTATGCATTAAAATAGAATTTTCATTGTTTTGAATCTTTCTCAAAATATATGGGTTAACCTCTACGAAACTATTGATTTTTTCGGTAAATGCTCGATATACTGAAGCCTATGATTTTTAGTGTAGTTTTAAAAATTTTAAACACATTCTATATTTGTATTAATGTATATTAAACTCTCTTTAATGGTACATGGGCATCGTTTAAATAAACGCTTAATCTATATGCCAATTCCACAAACCTCAATTCATATTTAACCCATCGACTCATCCATGATTTTGCTCACAATCAGAAACTATCTCTCTCTAACACACAAACCAAAGATCAGTAAAATATAAAGACCCACAACATGGGATCACGTGCGGGACATATTTTACCAGGTTTTGCCTTCTTAGCACTTGGTTTGTGGCACTTATTCAACAACATAAAACTCTTTTGTCTACGTCCAAACACATTCATTTCATCTCCATGGTTCCCAGTATCAAAGATCAGGCACTTAGAGCTTTACTTTATGATGTTCTCTGCATCAGCTTCCATATCAATGGAGCTCTTTATTGGACCTAGAAGACACCATCCCTTTGACTCAGATGGCACCATCCCATCGAACCATCTCCAAAACGTTGAACATTCTTCTATCTCCATGGCCTTCTTGGTTTATGCTGTTTCCGCACTAGTGCTTGATCGAGCACGGCCTAGAGCAGCGGCTTCCGAGGGACTAACCATCCTAGCTGCAGCCGCTGCCTTCACTCAGCAGCTACTTCTTTTCCATTTTCACTCTGCCGACCACATGGGCGTTGAGGGACAATACCATTTCATCGTCCAGCTCATTATCTTTGTCTCTCTAATCACCACTCTCACCACTTTCATCCTTCGGATATATGTCTTTTACTGATTATTTTTGCTTAGTGTGGGAGACAGTGCCGTTCCAAAACTTTACGAGGCTTAAAGCCTGTCAAGATATGTGGCCCTTATAAATAAAATTGTTAATAACAAAAGCGTATGATATGGTTTTGGTATTGCTCGAACTAGGGACAAGAAAATCCAACTTATCTTCCTAAAACATTTAAGCAACGTACAATTTTGGTTAGTGTGGCCTATATTTTGGTTAGTGTGACCTATATTTCATTTTTATATTTGTGGCCTGAAGCCAATGCTTCATCTGCCTTAAGGGAGGGACGGGCCTGCTGGGAGATGCTATTTGTGTATTATAAACACTCTTTTTTTGTCAAACTGCTTGCATGGAAATTTCCGAGTTATTAAGCCTCTTTGGTGTTCTTCCGGAACTATCCTGGAAATACATTCTTTTCAAAAGAAAATCATTCAGGTAATATGACCAATGCGTTTTTTTTTGTAACATGATCTTCTTATGAGCCAAATTTCAAAGTGCTTAATCTTTGTTTAAACAGGGGAATTTTCATGGAATTTGATTCAATTCGTACATCTGAACTAACAAAAAAAAAAGAGAACACCCCCTGAGTTGCTACCACCCCATTACAATCCATGATCCAAGGCTTAATGGTTTGATTTTTTTTCTTCTTTTTTTTTTTCCGTTACAGTAATTCTCTGGTCACTAAGAACTTTGTCACTACTTTTTGAAAGCTTTGGTAAACAGCATAGTTTTTAAATAAATATATATAAATGATTATGCCTTAAGTAACTGTGCAACCGTTCTTAATATCTTAGTGGATTGACTTTATGTGTTGCTTTTTTCGTTCGTGTAGGAAGAACAATAACACCCCGCCAAACTTGAAAACGGTTGCAGTCGACCAGGTTAATCTTGACTGCTTGTGATAGACTTATCAAGTTAACAATTAATCAGTTGGTACAGCCATTTCAATGTATTTGACACAGGTATCGTGTGCATATAATCTTTGTGCAATTTATTTTCTTCTCTATACCTGAGACATGCTTCACTCACAGCAACTTGGGACGTTTATTGATCAGAATTTTCTCTTTACAGGCTAAACACAGGTATAGAGTTGCACATTCCCATCCTTTTGGCTTCCCACAGGAGAAGACATTTGGGAACATTGTCTGGAAAAACATAGAGTTCTTTCTTTACCTGCACCTAAAACAAACAGAGAAGAAAGGACTGTTCAGAAAACTGTCCAGATTAATACAGAGTTAGCCAGAAGACTATGAACGCACATGAGGCGGAAGCAGATGCAGAACAAGCAGTTTCAAAGGTAGAAGCTGCCATGACAGCGGCTGAAGAATCTGCAAAGGAAGCAGATGCAGCAGAAGCTGCTCGAGCTTATGCCGAAGAAGCTTCAAAGACACTGAAAGGAAAAAAAAACATCTGCAAATTGGTAAACACACTCTTTTTATATCACACCACACATGATAAAGAAAAATATTTTTTCATGGTCGTATTGAAGATTTGATTAAACAGATGGTTTGTACGTGAGGATAGAAGAAGCTAAAGGTGTTGCAGGTGATGAGAGAGAGAAGCGCAGAAGTAGTGTTTGTGTGTTGATGATTTTCCACTTAGAAACTCTTTTTGGTTGTAAATCAGTAATCTCAGATGCTAAAGCCATTGTATTACTGTTCACACTTTACTCTACGGCCAAAATAAGAGAAAAAAAAAACTGAAAACATAAAAGGCTACAGTTTTCTTTGGTCGATATTACCATAATCTAAATTTAGCTTCCTCCCTCGATTCAACCATACTAAAAAACGACATAAGTTTGAGCTTACAACTTTACATGCTTTCGACCAATAAAATAGAACTCTTATCGTACGGTAAGACATACTAATTCCTTTCTCGCGTGACCACTAAGTTAATATTCACTATTCAGAATATCACATGTTTAAAAAAACAACCAAAGAGTCATCATTGTTATTTTCTTGACCTCCCACAAAAAAGTCCTCTAATCCAAATACCAAAAAAGAAAACAATTCACTTTGAGAAGCCTATTGAAACAAAGTTATTTCACGAGATTAAAATTCTTTCTAAGAACCTTTTCAAATATGTTTCTCCTCCACTATTTTCCTTAATATGCACATGAAATTGATCATCGTTCCAGAATATATAGAAACCACACTAACAACATTGAAAATTACTCTTTCAGTAGTCCTCTCTATAACATCTATACTCGGCCACATGTTGAAAAATAGCAAATGTATTTACACATTCATTACTTCCAAAGACTAATTTATCTAATAAACAATAATATTATGCAAGAAATACTTGCATACACCAAAAACAACTGGCATATCACGCACTACATAACACATTCATTATTTATATATAAATAACTTACAAAATAATAATAAATTAAATAGTGTATGTTGTTATAAAATAGTGAAAATTAATGTTACATATAATTGAGAATAAATTAAACATTTTTAAAAGATTACATTAAATTGGTTTTTAGGGCAAAATAAATATATGTTTTATAGGTGTTGTGAATACAAAATGTAAGATTATTTTATTGAATAAAATGTGGTTTTTTTGTTAAAAAATGCTAAAATAAAAAGCTCAAACATAATTTTAATATTGATATGAAACTAAATATATATAAATAATTTACAAAATAATAATAAATTAAATAGTGTAAGTTGTTATAAAATAGTGAAGATTAATGTTACATATAATTGAGAATAAATTAAACATTTTAAAAGATTACATTAAATTGGGTTTTAGGGCAAAATAAATATATGTTTTATAGGTATTGTGAATACAAAATGTAAGGTTATTTTATTTAATTAAATGTGATTTTTTAAAAAGAAAATACTAGAATAAAAAGCTCAAACATAATTTTAATATTAACTAGATTTTGACCCGCGTTTGAAAACGCGGGTTTGTTTTCGAAATTAACAATATTTTAACGAATTTCAATATAAGATAATGTATAAGTCTGAGCACATTTATCCAAAAGAACAAACTGAACCATACCAAACTGAAGAAAAAAAAAACTGAATGGATTTCATAAACCAAGTAGATCATATATTTATGGAACTGAAAATTTGAAACTGACCCGGTTCCCAACTTTGCTATTGAACCGAACCAAAAAACAAAATAATCCAACTGAAACCTAACCAAACTTTGTAAATACCTGAACAGTTTTTATATTTATAGAACCAAAACACCAAAAACTAAAATATTTGAATTGAAATCAAATGTTGAGGACTAATAGTGCATCACATTTAAATGGTGTGAAGAAAGTATACAAATTATTTAATTACTTTTAGTAGGGTACATACGTGGTTTATATATAGACAAATTAAGATATAAGCAATGGTTTTCAAGTCTCATTCGGACCTGCGGTCGAACCGGTAAACCCGATGGCTGTATATAATCCAGAATAGCTTACATTCTTCATGTAACATTCTATCAGAGATTCTATCAACCGATATGTTTCAACAAAATTTGAATTTAATAAAAAAATTATTAATTAAAAGCTGATTAACCCAAAAATTGCTATTAACCAGTGAACCGACACCGGTTGACTTGCTAAAAACCAAAAAAATCTTAATAGTATTTAAAAAAAATTAATTAAATTTCTCATATACTTTATAATAGTATATAAAATTGAATAAACTATTTGATTACTCATATAAAATGTAAATTTTATTTTTGTTATGCATTTGTATTAATGATCAATACTATTAAAAGACATAGTATATATATCATCCATATAGTAATGTTAAAAGGGCGACTTATAATCAATCGACAACAATAGTTTTATAAACATTGAACAATGAACATAACTATTACTAATGTTTCATGATATACATATATATCAAATATGTAGGAAATGTTTTACGGGGTAACTTTATAATTATTAAGATTCATGTTCACATGAGTATTTTACTATTTCTTAGTGTTACAATCAGTATATATTTAAAATGTGTCTAGGCCAATTTTTTTTATATGGTAAGTATAATAATATGGAAGAAAGTGGATATATATATAGCAAGGTGGAAACCATCGACATATGATTAAAATTAATTTGATTTGATTTGCTTAGTTATAATTTCCGGTTGACTGCAGGAGAAAATATAGGGTATGAAGCACTAATTGATATTTTATAGTTAGTTTAACTTATTATATGGTCCAACAATTAATTAAGTAGGTGCAACAACCTTTTATATGTAGATTTTTTAGAATTCCTTCCCTTTTAATAGTATTGATATGAAACTATATATATATAACTGCATAAACCAACAAAGGACATAATGTAAAATAACCGGATAACAAACAAAAAATAACAGAAATGAAATTAGATAACTTATACTAAAACAAACATTAAAATATCTATACTGGCATAATAAAAATAGAACACAACTTCATTAATAATCACAACAACTGTGGTAAAGGTAATTATCTCTATGCCATAATTTTGCTATGTACATGAGGAATGCATGAAATTTATGGATCGACATGAACATCTAACCGACATGTCTTGAGCTGACAAATGCTGAGATAGATCAAACGTTCCTTATGCGACATATCTACATTAAAAAAAGTGGTATGGAACTAATATGATCTTTACAATGCCACCAAGAAAGTGCCATCTCAATAATCTCAAAAACTGATATAGTGATTATTACTGCTATAAACAAATGGAGAAATTCTTGGTGTTGATTTTACGGTGACTGACAAGTGCATACACTCATCGGCCACTGCTCAGTTTTCACATTTTCCAGTTTCAATGTTTTCGTACTTTGATTAGCTTTGCGTTACTACCTTCTTCTCATTCAATATAACATTTTACATTTAATAAGAAATGCAACTTTATATAATCACCATTTCCACTCCAATAGCATGTCAAAAGACTATGATTTCAACATAAAAAGTAAATACTCTTATAACTTACACAAAAATTTACTCACAACCCAATTCTTCTGAACCTAGATATTACAAACCACAAATAAGTACCAAATACGGAATAATTTTTTTGTAAAAGAAACAACATGAAGACCATTTGGAGCTCTCACAGCATACCAATGCCACAATTCTTTAATAGATAAACAACTATTGCAAACAAGCAAAATATATCTTATCACATATTTAATCCTTCCTCACCTAAATTCTTTTAAAAGACAAAATTCATTATCATACACATCTCTTGCAAATGTAAACCAAAAACACAAACCAAAAAATCATACAAAAATAATAACCTAGATCACAAGTAAAGTATATCCCGCCCGTAGGGCGGGCCGGTTCTAATAATTTATAAAATACGCTTTGATTAGACAAAATACACGTAGTAGCTGATAAGTAATGAAAAGATTAAATATTATTCTGGATAAGTACGTGAAGTTTAAAAGAAAGAACTAGACAAATACTGAATATCAAAATTGCTGAGGTGTTGCAACCATAATATTATTCTCAACAGTTTTTGATTAAAAATAAATCAAAAATCAAAACTTATGTATCTATTATTTTGAACAAAAAAAAAGACATCCTTGTTTCTTTTATTTACTCATCATAATTTAAATTCTATAAATAGCATACTCTCCGTATCTATAAATTCTATTAATCGACTGGTCGAATAAAATAAAATTCATCTTGATATTAAATTTAATAGCAGTTTAATAATCTTTATCTATGATTTAATTTTAAATCATTTTTACAAATAGTAATTATGATATTTATTATCAATTTTTTAAAGGTATATTAAGTAAAATCTCAATTTAAGAGGTGTTACATTTGATGATTTGAAAATTAAAAGTGACAATTGTTTAAGTGTAGAAATTCTACAGTTACAAGAAGGGTTCAACACATTTGAGATAAAACGCGTATTCCAGACTCAAAAACGTAAAGACGGACAGTCAAGTATGCGGTGCTCGAAACTAATCGTTTTATTTTGTCCACAATAATACAAAGTCTCTTTTTTTGGTTATCTGAGTCTTAATCAAGTATGTTTAAGTTGATGATAAAAAACATAATTTTTCAAGTGTCTTAATTATTCTATATGAACAAATAGAAACTTGCAACAAACAACAAGCAACAACATTTGAAATTTGATAGAGCCTTTGTGCGTTTTCTAAATCATGCAAAATACTTTTTTTAACATTACTAAGAAAAGTACGAATTAACTTATTCCGTATATAGAACACGAGACATCAACTTTTTATGGACTTTTGGAGTAATTTATTTGCAGATTCTTTTGCTTCCAAAGAGATCTCAACAAGCACATGTGCTTTTATTGCTTAATAAAGAAAACCCAATCCAAACTTGCAGTTGAACTTTTAGGCTGACAAGCCTTATTTAACTAACCCTATAAAGTCAACTTGCAGTTGAACGTTTATGCAAACGCTTATTATTGAAGCCTATCCCTCAAACTTATTTCGTATTAAACCCATCGACTCCTCATTGATTCTTGCTCACAGTCAGAAACTATCTCCTCTCTTTCTCTCTGGCACACAAACCAAAGATCACTAAGACATCAAATCCACAACATGGGAACACTCGTTGGACATGTTTTACCAGGTCTTGCTTTCTTAGCACTTGGCTTATGGCACTTATTCAACAACATAAAGCTCTTTTGTCTTCGTCCAAACATATTCTATTCATCTATATGGTTCCCAGTATCAAAGATCAGGTACTTAGAGCTCTACTTCATCATGTTCTCTTCATCAGCTTCCATATCAATGGAGCTCTTCGTTGGACCTACAAAGCACCAGCCCTTTGACTCAGATGGCACCATCCCATCAAACCACCTCCACAACTTTGAACATTCTTTTATCTCCATGTCCTTCTTGGTTTATGCTGTTTTAGCACTAGTGCTTGACCGAGCACGACCTAGAGCAGCGGCTTCTGAGGGGCTAACCATCCTAGCTGCAGCCGCTGCCTTCAGTCAGGAGCTACTTCTTTTCCATTTTCACTCTACCGACCACGTGGGTTTTGAGGGACAGTACCATTTGATCCTCCAACTCATTATCTTTGTCTCTCTCCTCACCACTCTCATGGGTAGGTACATTGTTTTGAGACCCCTATAATAAATACAGTATCTTGAAGTTCTTAATTAACATGTATATATATGGAAAGGAATTGTATTTAACTATTTCTTAGTATTAGGTTCGCCAATACTATTATAAAGATCGGTGCAAAACATCAAAAACTCTATTAACAAAAAAAAAACATCAGAAACTATGTTAATTGTAGTATGCATATTATCTATATACGTTAATTTTGACATACATTTCAAATTTTCATATTTTAATTTGTTTGTTTTACTTTCTAAAATTACAATTTTGATAAATACTCTTTTGAGTAATTCGTTCTACATTATTACTATCTCACTAATCGTTTCATTTTAATTCAAAAGGTGTTGCCTTGCCCAAGAGCTTTTTGGTGAGCCTTGTGAGATCTTCAAGTATAGTTTTTCAAGGAGTGTGGTTTATATTTTTGGGTTGCATGCTTTACACACCAAGTTTGATCCCTAAAGGATGTTTTATTTACGTTGAAGATGGGCACCAACTGGTCAATTGTTCAACCCAAGAAGCTCTTCACAGAGCTAAAGCGTTGGTCAACCTCGAATTCAGTTGCTTATTCGTTATAAACACAATATGTGTTGTGACACTATTTTTGATTATGGATCGAAACTACGGTGGAAACATAGAGTATTCTAGTCTAACCACCAATTATCAAAGAGGTCAATATGATGAAGAGCAACAACACTTCGAGACTCAGAAAATGAGTTTTGTCCAGATGGGTAAACTTGTTGATCATGAAGATAAAATGTGAGAAACTTTCTTAGTGATGATCGGTTATGTCATGAGATACAAAAAATGTTTATTCTAGATAATAAAGTCTATTTTACCAACTCAATTCAAATTGTTATTAATGTTTTCATGTTTTAATGTTTGTTGTAATAAAAGGAAGTTCTCCAAACTATTTCTCCTCACACCCACCCAAAAATTGTGCTTCTTTTTCCAACACATTAACTACCACAAACTTTTAAATTCTTTAAAACCTTAAAAAGTTGAAAACAAGTTCAATTAAACCAAAATTATCCAGAAAATAACATTAAAAAAAATTCTTTGATTCGGTTGATCTTGTGTGTTGTGTATAGTGTATTGATCGTAAAATGTGTTTCATCAACCATGTGCAAGAAACAAGTTGGAATTTCGTAACTTTTCAGTGTTTACTTTAATTATCGTTTAAACGATCATGATGATTTCAAGTCGAATCAAACTGAACAATGCTTGAAATAGAAAACACAAGTCTAACTTTAGCCCGTATAAATCCTATCATTTTTTGTTTAATAATTATTTGGACAGTCATTCAGGTGTCCTACACATTTAAACTAGTAATCATTTGGACATTAATAATTATTTGATTTAGTTTATTATATCTCTTAGTTCAGTTTGGTCTTTCGATTCTGGATAATACAATAGCTGTAGTAGGCAGCATGGTCTTTCGATTCTGGATATACAACAGCTGTAGTAGGACAGCACTTAAACTTTGCATGAAACACGTTGAGCTGTGGAGCCAAGTCTCTCGAAATCGATGTTTGTCAGGGCGCGGATCAGAATCCTCCATGCTTTCTGGTTGGACTATTGTTGCGAAGTAAAAAAAAACTCGTAAAGAAAGTAAACCAAGAATCATCTGAATCACGTTCGATCGAGAAGATACGAAACGTATAAAAAATATATGAGTGACGTGACGTGACGTCTACTTTGCAAATTGCAACTAATCCAAAATGCATGTTCAAAAGTCAGATCAGAAGTGCGACTTATTAAGCATTAATCTATCTTATTAAAATATAAGTATAAATAAGAAATTTTTATTAATTTTATGATTTATTTACAATATTGAAATAATTAATTAATCTATCTTTTATATTTTTTTGTCTTTTTCTGTTTATTAATGCATTTTCTTAAAATGATTATTACCTAAATTACAAATCGTAATCTTCCTTTTTAATTTTGTTTTCTAAAATCTAAATTACCAATAAATAATATTATTTATTTCCAACTTAATTCCTAAATTCTAGGCTATCAGTTATTAATAAAAAATATTCCCTATTTATTAAAATAATACAGTATGTAACAATAATTCAGTAAATTATAATCTTTCCTTTTTCAGTCCAATTAACTTGCTTAAATCTAGGTTACCAACAGATTATATTCTATAACTAATCAATCTACCTTTAATTTATCCTATACGATATATTATCAATATAGTCATCCAACCTAATCGCCTACATAACCGAAAATAATAATATACTTTTTCAATTTCAAAAATCTATAGTATCTGAAGATTCTTAGTATTAAATATTTATTTCGATTATTTTGACATAAATATAAGTTTTATAAATGTAGGATTTGTTTTATGATATCAACATTCGTGGTAAAATTGATCGATCAAAACACAAAATATAATTACTCAATGTAAAAATAAAATGTTTGTGTTTTAAACTGTCATAATAACAATTATTTAATTCATCTATCTTATTAAAACTGAAATAATTTTAAAATTTAACCTTAATTTACATCAATAATATGTGTTACTAAAGTAATAATAACTAGGGGTGGGCACTTTACCCGATATCTGAAGCCGCACCCGAATCTGATCCAAAAAACCCAAACCAAAATCTGAACCGAAGTAGCAAAATATACGAACGGGTATTGAATTAGGAGAGATTGGATATCCGAACCCGAACGGATAATATTCAAACCCGAACAGGTAATATCCAAACCCGAATGAATATCCGAAGATAACCGAACATATGTATAATTAACCATATATTTTTAGTTTACATCTCTTATTTTATATAAAATATTTCTATTGATACTACACATACTTTAAGTTCATATGATATACATAGAATTACTGAGAAAATGATTTGTTACTCACTTGAAATGTATGTCAAACTTTTTATTTCAAGAATTAACAAAAAGTTACATCCAAAATTTAAAAACAATAACCAAATTAATTTTTTTTTAGTTTTAAAATGTTATGTCCAAATCTATTAATCATTCAATCTATCAAAAATCAAAAATTAGTTAAGTGAAAGTTATATTTTTAAATACAAGAAATTTGAGAAATAAAAAATTAATTTTTTTTTCAAAATCTAAATATCTGAATCCGATCCGAAATAACCGAACCCGAAGTAAAAATACCCGAACCCGACCCAAAGTATATAAATATCCGAACGGGTTTTCTACCTCTATACCGAAATACTCGAAAATCTGAAATACCTGATCCAAACCCGAACGCCCACCCCTAATAATAACTATCTATCTCATAATCAAATAGTAAATTGTATCACCGAATATTCTCTATTGTAATAAAATAAAATATCAGTTGACTAAGTTACATCAAATAAAAAATATCATTTTGCTTTTTTTTTTGCTAAGTTGAGGTGGATATTTTGCTAATCATAGGCTTTTAGCAACATCAGGTTACTTGTATAATATACATTTTGTAATACCAAATGGTTAAGTGTACATGGTTATTTTAAATATTAAATAAAATAAAATGTAGATATTGAAATGTTTATTTACGAAAATTAAAAATAAATACCATGTGGATCAAGTTCTAGTTATAATGCTATAGTAGGAAGAACCTGTCGTTTATGTATTCTTCTAGCTTGAACAAAGAAATTCCATAAACATATACCAAATTATTCACCACGTATTAAATACAAATTTAATATAATGAGAAATAACGCATATTCATCGCTATTTTTGTCGCCAAAATATGACCATTGTAAAGTTTACCTAATTAGGACATAAAACACACAACATAGGAACACTTGTAGACATGTGGCACCCGGCTCGAATTATTCAGCAATAGTGCCGTTTATTCAACATTGCGCTATCAAAAAAAAATTCAACATTGCGCTCCTAGTCCGAAACTTGGGGGGGGGGGGGGGGGGGGGGGGGGGGGGAAAGAATTTGTACTATGTCATAAGAACGAATCAAATTTTTTCCGGTCTGGAAGGATTATTAGGCCTAAATACCTCACAGTTAACAAATTTCATCACCATGGTTCCCAATTTTTAAACTCAAACACTAAGAGATCTCCAAAAAGAAACTTTATTTTAAAGTTTCTAAAACTTTATATTTGAAGTTTAAATGTGTTTTTCTCCAAAAACAAAACTTCAAACTCAACTTTAAAACTATTTGTATTTTATAGTATGGTCCTTATATTTATCATAACTAATTTGAATTCATTAAAACTTTTTTGTAAATAACTAGCACATATATAAACATATAAAATTTTAAACAAAATAACTTAATTAATATTAAACTTCAATCAAAATACCATATTATTCCATAAAGTGATTTTCGTAATGCATATATGATCTACTAGTGCATTTTGAAATAAAAATGACTATCCTCATTTTTAATTTGTAGATTAGATATAAAAATTGTTAAAATCATGTGATATTAATATTTGTAAATACATTAGATAAGAACCAGAAAGTAAAAGAGAAACATAAAAATTGCTAAAAGACTAACTTTTATCGATAATATTAATACTCGTGAATATATTTAATATAAATAAGAAATAATTGTACGAAAAGACATCATCATCAACAACAACCATCTTCAGTTACACAAAAAAAAAATTGGACAATATTTAGAAATTTCGAAGGTTCCGGTTCAAACTTACATGACTATTAGTGTTGTTGTAATATTTAAATTTATGTAATAGTTATGTCTTCATGTAATTATTTTAAAAAGAAATTGTTAAGTTTCTTTTGTATATTTTTTGTTATCTAAATCTAGTTTTAAAAAAATCTTATTTTTAATTTTATGTATAAACTTAAATTTTGTAAACAAAACTTAAATATTTACGAGATATCATTTTTATAAGGATTAAAACAATAAACAAGAAAATATTTATGAATCATAAATGTGATGTGTAATTGTAAGGACCAAAATGCAAATAAAAATATGAAACTTCAAATTTGAAGTTTTGAATAGTGAAACTTCAAATATAGAGTTTCACTCCTTAAAATTTCAAATTTAAAGTTTTGAAATTCCTTTTTAGAGAGCAAAAAACTTTAAGTTATAAAGTTTCTTTTGGAGATGTTCTAAGAACTATGTATAATCTTTTTCTCTTTAGCATTGTAACTAGAAGACATCAACATTTTGACTCTGACGGGTTCCATTCTTTCCAACCATCTCAATGACTTGGAACACCAGTGTTTTTGTTAATGTATTGTTTAACTCGAATTTCTCATATTTAAAATATAGTAAAATTTAATTTTCAGATTTTTTTTTCTTAAAAAAGTTGTGTTTGATGATTACATGTAAATTAAAATAGAGAAAACCCTAAAACAAAATAAAATTCTAGAAAACTGAAGATAATGCAGTTAAATATATGATCTTTTTTTTTTTTGAAAAAGAATTAAATTGCATTCACTATACACAACAAAAACCAAAATTCATTAACTAACTAAAAACACCCCTTGTCTCCTACTTTCCCTTCCTATCTCTCTCTACTCTCTCTCTCAAAATCTAATTTCCCTTATTTTTTTGGTTATTTAGCAAATAAGTCCATATTTAATTTCGTATTAAATATACGATCTTGTGCATAAATCCGATCTTAGCTTGAAGAGAACATGATTAATAGGATTTAGCTGTTGGGATCAATGAGCTCAAGAACAACAAACACTCCCAACCTCATAACTCTCTCAAGCAATGAAAGAAAGACAGAACAAAAGTGACACACATGATTAACCGAGTTCAGGCCCTCATGATGGGTAATAACCCTACGTCTCGAGGTGTGGATTCTCAGCAGTTCACTATCTCTCTTCTTCTGTTACAATGAATCAAGAATCTTGAATAATCACTCTCTTGCTCACTTTGAAGAGATGGGTTAACCACATATGATAGAGTTTGTTACACACATTAAGTTGATACCAAACTACCATAAACCATGAGCTAACAACTTTTCTGAACCGGATAAACCGTCCTCTTCAAATTTTGACAACTCAATTGACATAACCAGTCTCGGTTTAAGCCTAACCGGATTGACTCTCAACACCAAAGCTACATTACCTCTGTGAAAACAGACCAGAAATGAGTTTTTGTACGTTTGTATTGGGCCTCTCACTCTATATATACAACATAGGCCCAATAGGCTTTGGGTTTTCACTGGGCATTGAAGCTAATAACGCACCGTTTTAGTTTGTTTATTCTCTTAATAGATTAAAAAAAAAAACAATAATCAGTCGACTTGAAATTGATTCTCCGGCGAACTCTCCGAACCTCCGTGTAATCCCTGAGAACGAGTCATTATCGATTTAGGGTTTAGGTGTTATGGAGAACCAGGACTCGGACGAGCCGATGCAGAAGAAGCCTCATCTTCTGGACTCCGTTTCTCCGACCGCCACGGCCCCTAACTCTTCACCGTCTCATCCCGTCGCTAAAAGTGTAAGTCTTTCCCTCTGAGAATTTGTAACGAATGATTATTTCACTTCAAAGCTTTGGCCTTTGATTGAATTAAGGACTGTTCACTTCTAGGTTGATGCCACGGTTCTACAGTTACAGAATCAGAAGCTTGTGCAGCAGTTAGACCTGCAGAAGAAACGTATGTACGATGTTGAGACTAAGATTCATGAGTTGCATCTCAATCAAAGCTCTTATGATGACCAGCTTATCTCTGTTAACCGGCTCTGGAACCAGGTCAGAGACTAATTGCATCGCTTAATGATTTAATTTAGAGGTTCTGTGGTTGTTAAATTAATGGATTTTGGATGGTTTAGTTGGTAGATGATCTGGTCTTGCTTGGAGTTCGAGCTGGAGCCAATCAAGAGGCTCTCAAATACTTGGACATTGCAGATAAAAAGCGAGGTATTATTAATAAGAGCCCTCTCTCTCTCTCTCTCTCTATTGTTCTTAAGTATAAGCATAGATGATTAAGTATATGTCTTGTTTTTTTCTAGGTTCAGTTCCGCCTTGTGCTGCTGACGAAATGTTTCTATGTAGACTTCTTCAAGTAGATTCCATAGGTGCTAGTAATAGTGATGAGGTAGTGAGAAAGGTTGAAGAAGCTCTTTCTCTGCGTCATTCCTCTACAGTGGAGTTGATGGGAGTCTTTGAAAACACCATTGCTACTCAGAGGACTAAAGCTGAAAGCATATCACAGAATTTACAGGCTGTGAAATCTGCAGAAGGTTGGTTGGTTGGTGTGATAATTATCAGTTCGTTTTTTTTTTAGTGGCTAATAGAAAATTCACATACTATTTTTATTTTTCCAGACGCCACTGTTCAGTTGTCTAACATTAACGATTTAATGAAAGAGGAGGCCAGAAACTTGCGTGAGATGATTGACGCTTTAAATGCGAGGCACAAAGAACAGACTGAGCAGATTCAAGCGTATGTAAGCAGCCATTCAACAGATCAATCCGAGCTTAAACACCTCAAAGGTCATACATTATTCTAGAAAACATGAGAAAATCAGCTCTTTGTCTGTACAAGCGTGGCACATTTTTTTTGCTAGTTCTTCTCTGAGTGTGGAATAACTTTGGTTATTGAAGGTGAACTGGAAGAGATCAAGGCTGAGCTTGAAGAGAATAGACGAAAATTGATAAACCTGAAAATGCAAAAGGATGCTGCATGTGAAGGTCATGTAACATCATCACCAGCAGTAGCTAATGGAAGCGTTTCTCCTGAGAAGCCTGTAGATAAAACGAAGTTGCGTGAATTGAAGGACTCAATTGATGAAATAAAGGTAACTAGCTCGCTCTTTGCTATAGTAGTTCATATTATCTTTCTTTTCCTTCCCAATTTGTAAGCTCAGTAGTGTTTTTAATGATCACTCTAGATAGTGGCAGAAGGTCGTCTCTCTGAGCTCCAAGCTGCACAAGAGTATAATCTTTCCTTGTCAAGACAGTGTGAAGATATTGAGGTATATTCACAGTATTTGGATAAAGATATTTCGAAGAGTAATAGTTGCAGTTGACAGTGACATGTTTTGCTTGATGGATGTAGAATGAACTAAAGGATGACCAGTATATATACTCGTCTAGACTGTATAACTTGATCAAAGAGCAACTTCATCACTGGAACGATGATGTGGATCGGTATAAACTTTTATCCGAGGCCGCTCAGGTCAGCTTCTTATTTAATCTGCGTGTGTTTCTCTCCCTCGTATGTGAGTGAGTTTTCATGCAGATCCTTGTCTAACCCTTGGTTCAGGCTGAAAGGTCCTTTGTAATGAGACGAGAGAAGGACCTAAATCAAAGGGAAGAATCCCTGGAGGCAGCTAAACAGAAGATTACTAGTGTTGGTTCTCGAATTGAAGTGCTGGAACAGAAGCTGCAGAGTTGTATAGTTGAAAAGAATGGATTGGAGCTAGAAACAGAAGAAGCTATTCAAGACTCTGGTGATGGTCACTCCGTTTCAGTACTCATTGCTTGTGTAACGTTTTAAGTTTCTGCTCTTAACAAAGTATTTTCTTGTTCCAGAGCGGCAAGATATTAAAAGGGAGTTTATTACAATGGCATCAACGTTGTCTAAAGAGATGGAAATGATGGAAGCGCAGTTGAAACGGTGGAAGAACACCGCACATGATGCTCTTGACCTGCGTCAACAAGCTCAGTCGCTGAGAGTTTCGTTAAGTAACAAGGTATGCACGCAAAGATTTCCTCTGTTTTTTTCTTCCTAAATGCCATTAGCTTTGTTTTATTTATATGTTGTATGGATGGACTATTCAGTAACTGCATGATTTATTATTAAGAACAACTTACTCACATAGTAATGTGGCATAGGTATTATTTTCTATGACTTGAGTGGTGATAAGATGAGGAGAAGTGATAAGATTTTTTTTATGCAACGTTAGTCGGTATAACTATAAAATACAAATGTGTAAGTTCGTTCACTTGTATTGGACTAATAAAGTGGACTGTTCCCTGAAGTATTGATTTTCTCATGGTAACAAAAGGCAGACGAACAGAAGGGTTTAGAGAATAAATGTGCTGAACAGATGGCGGAAATTAAATCTCTCAAGGCTCTAGTAAGTTTTCTTTATGTCCTTTAAACCATGACCATCTACTCCCATTTTTCATTACCATGTTTTTCTACTCAATTTACGTTCCCCTTAGGCCATCATGGCTAATAACTTCTTCTTATGGTATCCATCTTATGAGGCACTTAATTCTTCAGCATGCTTAGCGTTTTTATCTTCAGCAATCTGTTAGGAATTCATGAATGCTGATTACTGAAACTCCAGAAAACTTAGCTGTGAGTGTCTCAATGGTTTATTGTAACATTGCAGATTGAAAAACTGCTAAAAGAGAAATTAGAGTTGCAAAATCTAGCGAGCATCTATACTCGTGAGTGTAATGATGAAAGGTAAGTGACTACTTGAGTGTATTATCCAATACCCTTTTCCTTTTGTTGCTGAAAATATGAGATTTGAGCTTTTTCCAATTTCAGAGGATTAGCAGAAATCAAGGAATCACAACGGAAAGCTCAGGCGCAGGCTGAGGAGCTGAAAAATGTTTTAGATGAACACTTTCTTGAATTGAGAGTGAAAGCGGCTAATGAAACTGAAACTGCTTGCCAAGAACGGCTTGCTACCGCAAAGGCTGAAATTGCTGAACTGAGGACTCAGTTAGATGTTTCTGAGAGGTATGCTCTCTCATGTTACCACATCAACGGTCATAGAGTTTATCCTTGTCACCGGTGTTGGGACTATTATGATACTGTTTTCTAAATTTTAGGGAGGTTTTGGAACTTAAGGAAGGTATCAAAGTCAAAGAGCAGGAGGCCGAGGCTTTGATTGCTGAAATGGAGGTAATCTACAATCATCCTATTAGACTTTATTAAATCTAGAAGTCTAAAATGCTCATCGAAACTTTCTTTGTTCTAGACTGTTGGTCAAGCCTATGAAGACATGCAAACACAGAACCAACATTTGTTGCAGCAGGTGGCTGAACGGGATGATTATAATATCAAGGTTGGTTTTATTGCTACTAGAACATGTTGTTTTTGGCTCGTTTCTCAATTCAAACCTTTTCTTACCTCTGTTTAGCCTTTGAACAGATCAGTTTTAAATTATTTATTTGATGCAGCTTGTTTCCGAGAGTGTCAAGACAAAGCATGCTTACAACACTCACTTATCTGAGAAGCAAGTAATGGAAAAGCAGCTGCAAAATGTTAATGCATCAGTAGAGACTCTAAAAGCAAGGATTGCACATAGTGAGGAACAGGTTAGAGAAGCTTTCTCTTGTCTAGTTATTGTAACTCTCCCAAAACAGCTCTTTTCACTGTCCTTTTACTAATGGTCCAACGTTTACAGATGAAAGGCTGTTTCGCTGAGGCTTATAAACTGATTCAAGAAGATCGTCACCTCGTTCTCAGTCTCGAAACCGCCAAGGGGGAATTAGCTGATGCTGAAAAGGAGTTCAGGTGGATCAAATCGGCTGTTTCTTCATCCGAGAAGGAATATGAACAGATCAGCAGGAGGACAGACGAAATCAAACTGGAATTGGATGATGAGAGGTGCACCTGGAAACAGATCTCTTGTTTGAACTGAATAACTATATATTGGCAGATTGGTTGTAATATCTATCTACTGAACAGGAGTGAGAAGAAAAAGCTTGAGGAAGAGCTGATGGAGTTGAACAAGGAGCTTGAAGAGTTGGGTTCTGAGAGTGTAGAAGCTGCAACACTCAGACTCCAGGAAGAAGTTAAGAATTGCAAAAACATCCTCAAGTGTGGCGTTTGTTTTGATCGGCCTAAAGAGGTAATTACTCTCATATCTCATCAGCACAGCAGACATAATGATCTGATTATCCTCTCTTATCACTGTCATATCATTATCAGCATTTAATATCACACAAACAAATATTTGTCCAGGTGGTAATTATGAAATGTTTTCATCTCTTCTGCAAGCAATGCATCCAACGAAGCTTGGAGATCCGACACCGGAAATGTCCAGGTTGTGGTACGGCGTTTGGCCAGAGTGACGTCCGGGTTGTCAAAATGTAAAACACACACACATGGTGTTAGTACATAACACACTTAACTACTTTAAGGTCCACAATCTCATCTTTTACCTGCCACTCTTCAATAATATATTGTATGGGAAATGGTGGCCTCTTCTGTGGATGTGTTGGTTAAGATATAACCACCAAATCTCTGTGTTTCCAGCTAAGTCGGTGATGAGAAGTTAGGTGTGGCATCTTTATGGAGAGAGTGTAGTTTTTAAGTATTTTGACAGTAGTGTGTTTTTTTTTGTGTTGCCTCCATTTATGCCTTCGTTTAATGACATGGGGACCGACAAAGACATCACAAATAGGCCAGAGCAGTAAGATAATATTGCATCTTTGCAATTTGCAGTGAAACTTCTCATGCTTTGTTGTGGAATTGTTTGATTCCCAGTTATAGCTTGCGGCTTGTGAATGAGTAGTCTGTATTTTTCCTAAGATCTATAAAGAATTATGTGAAAAGTTTATCACTAATTGGTGAAATCTTTAATTAGAAAATCAACAAAGTGAATATAATTGATTTAGCTAAATGATGCTTGTGAGCTATCTATTGTTTGGTAGGAGTACCTAATAATCTGGTGACATTTAAAGGCTTTTAATTACACGTGAAGATGGTCTAACCTCTTATCTACAATAATCATTAGTAGTGTACTTTCTTCTGATTATGAAATGTTGGTATTAGTCAATTACGGTTTTACTTGATAATACGACTACCTAATTGGCTAATGGTTACACATCATCTACATAGATGTCGAAAGTATCATTCATAGTAATAGAGATTGAACTTCTTTAGTGTTTTACTGTATCAATAAACACATTGGACTAGTGGTTTGTTTTAGTATCACCGTTCACGTGTATTTACAATCAATAAAACCTTATGTGATCACATAAATTTAAAATCAACAGAATATATGTTAATCTTGTTTTCAGGCTTCTCGTGAGCAATCAATAGAACTTTTTGAATTTTTTTTTTATAATTTAAAGATTAGAATGCTTAATTGCTTATATCAAATCTTGCTTTCAGGCTTCTCGTGAAGAATCTGAAGAGAACAAGACAAACACCAACAAAACTGTTAAATTCGTTTTGTTTGGTTACTGCTAATCACATGCATATGTAACTGAGTTTTTTTGAAACTCGAATCTTACGTTCATATTTAGATTAAACAAAGGACAAACAAACAAATGAAACTAAGTAAACGGGCAAATAAACACATTAATGTCACAGCCATTGTGCTAACTAAATCTGCTTGGAAAAAAAATCATGTATTGGGATAAAAATAAAGTGTCTTGGTATACATTTGTGTATATGATCGACGTAATTTTATTAAAAAGGATAACATTTTATTAAAAAGGATAAAAATCATGTAGCAGGTGGTCGTGGTCGTGGGCGTCTCAACTCTGCTACTGCAGCTGCCGGCAATGCATCTACTTCTACTCAAGATCAGATTGCTACACTGATCAGTTTACTTCAGACTCAAACCAATCAGCTGTCAACTGATCGACTCTCTGGTAAGACAAAACTTACAGATGTTATTTTAGACACCGGCGCCTCTCATCATATGACCGGTGATCTATCTCTTCTTCATGATAGCATAGACATTACTCCGTCTGCTGTTACTTTCCCTGATGGCTCAGCATCTAGGGTTACTAAGATCGGCAAATTGCGGTTGAACAAAGATCACTCGTTGATTAATGTTCTATATGTGCCGAATTTTACATGCACTTTGATATCAATATCAAAGCTTCTTAAACAGACGGGATGTATTGCTATTTTTACTGACACACTATGTGTTTTGCAGGACCGTTTTACGAGGACCCTGATTGGAGCAGGTGAAGAGCGAGAGGGGGTTTACTACTTCAAAGGGGTCACAGTTGCGAAGGCTAATCAGACTGGAAAAGAGAAGATATCTCCTACAGTTTTATGGCACAGACGACTTGGACACCCTTCCTACAAGATGCTTTCTTCTTTACCTATGTTTTCTGATTTTCGTGTGGATTTGGATACACCTGCGTGTGACATTTGTTTCAAAGCCAAACAAACTCGTTCTGTTTTTCGAGATAGTTTTAATAAAGCTTCGGCACCTTTTGAGTTAATTCACTGCGATATTTGGGGTCCTTATCGTACCTTATCTTCTTGTGGTGCTGCATACTTCCTGACTATAGTTGATGATTACTCCAGAGCAGTGTGGACCTATCTTATGCTCGAAAAATCTGAAGTTCAAAGTCTCTTAAAGAACTTCTGTACAATGAGTGAGAAGCAGTTTGATAAACCTGTCAAGTGCGTTCGTTCTGATAATGGTACCGAATTCATGGTGCTGTCTTCTTACTTTCGGCAACAAGGAATACAACATCAAACCTCCTGTGTTGACACACCTCAACAGAACGGCCGTGTGGAACGTAAACATCGCCATATATTGAACGTGGCTCGATCTCTCTTATTCCAGGCTAAACTACCAGTTTCCTTTTGGGGTGAGAGCATCCTCACTGCGTCCCACCTGATAAATCGTACACCTACACCACTATTACACGGGAAAACTCCATACGAGCTTCTTCATGGAGTATCTCCTTCGTTTGATTCTCTAAGAACCTTTGGGTGCTTGTGCTATGCTCACCGTCGACCGCGTGATAGAGATAAGTTCGGAGATCGCAGTCGGAAATGCCTGTTTATGGGTTACCCCTATGGCAAGAAAGCTTGGAAATTATTTGATATAGAGAAGAATGAATTCTTTTCAAGTCGCGACGTGGTGTTTCTAGAAGATCAGTTCCCTGGAACACACGATACACAATATGTGACACCTCCGGTGTTTCAACCCGATGTTGCCATTGATGACTGGATACTACCGACTTCCTCACCATCTCCTGTGACAACTCTACCTATTTCACTACCTTCCACACCTACTCCTGATACTCAACCATCATCTCCTACTACACCATCTACCACTCCCTCTCCAACTCCTACTACTTCATCTCCGTCCCCACCAGCTTTACCTGTACCTTCAGCCATTGAGCAACCTGATATTCTATCTCCAGGACTTCCTCAACTACTTGGTCGTGGTCATAGATCACACAAACCTTCTGTGTTACTAAAGGACTACGTCGTCAATGCCACTACACTTCAAGAACCCCCTCCTCTCGCTCCGCTTTCATCTGCTCCGGGTGCCTCTATTACGGTCTCAGGTACGACACCCTATCCCATCTCTGCTTACCTTTCACGGGCAATTTTTTCCGCAGGGCATAAGGCGTTTGTTGCAGCTCTGACTTCAAACGTTGAACCTCGCAATTATAAGGAAGCTTGTCTCGATGATGAATGGAATGATTCAATGGGTGATGAGTACACAGCGCTTGAAAAGCAACACACTTGGGACGTCACCTCTCTTCCTCCGGGCAAGAAGGCAATTGCGTGTCAATGGGTTTATAAAAACAAGTATCTATCAAATGGTAAAATCTTTCGACGCAAGTCTCGCGTGGTCGCTTGTGGTAACAGACAACGAGAAGGTCTAGACTACACTGACACTTTTGCGCCTGTTGCTAAGCCAACCACAGTGCGCCTCTTGCTTGAAATTGCTGCTGCTAAGAATTGGGAAATCCATCAAATGGATGTTCACAATGCTTTCTTGCACGGAGATCTGAAAGAGGAGGTTTATATGAAGTTCCCTCCTGGTTTCGAACATCCTGACCCTACAAAGGTCTGCCGCCTACGAAAGTCTATTTACGGTCTTAAGCAGTTTCCCCGTTGCTGGTTTGCTAAGCTCCGTACCGCTTTGCAGAACTATGGCTTCAAGCAAAGCAGAGCCGACTATTCACACTTCTCGCTGATCAAGGGAAACATAAGTCTACACATCTTGATTTATGTGGACGACTTCATTATCTCTGGCAACGACCTTTCTACCATACAAAAATTCAAGAATTATTTGAGTAAGTGCTTTCACATGAAAGATATGGGCAAACTCAAGTATTTTCTCGGCATTGAAGTTGCTCGCAACGCTGACGGCATCTTTATTTCTCAGCGCAAGTATGCGTTAGACATCATCTCTGAGACTGGCTTACTGGGCACCAAACCGTGTTCCACACCCATAGAGCTTAATCATAAACTCGCTCTGGCTGTTTCTCCCAACTTTGCTGATCCAGAGGCTTATCGTCGTCTAGTAGGATGCTTGATCTATCTCACTTTTACCCGTCCGGAGCTCTGCTATGCTGTTCATATTCTTACTCAATTCATGCAGTGTCCCTTACAAGTTCATTGGGACGCAGCCTTGCGAACGGTGCGCTATCTCAAAGGCTCTCCTGACCAAGGCATCTTACTCCGCGCTGACTCTGATCTCTCTATTCGAGCTTACTGTGACTCGGACTGGAATGCGTGTCCCTTGACACGTCGATCTCTAAGCGCCTACATTGTTCTACTTGGGTCTTCTCCCATATCTTGGAAAACTAAGAAACAAAAAATGGTCTCCTTGTCTTCAGCTGAGGCTGAGTATCGATCCATGGCAGCTGCCTTGAAAGAGCTCAAATGGATCAAGCAACTACTTACTGCCTTTGGAATATCTCATGATCACCCAATGCAACTCTTCTGTGACAGCAAAGCAGCCATCTATATTGCTGCAAACCCGGTCTTCCATGAACGTACTAAACATATTGAGTCTGATTGCCATTTTGTTCGTGATGCTGTGGAGGACAAGTTGATCACTACAGAACACATAAGAACTACCGAGCAACCTGCAGATATTCTAACCAAAGCTCTACCGGCTACTACATTTTCATATCTACTGTCCAAGCTGGAGATTCAAGATCTTTCACCTCCAACTTGAGGGAGGGTATAGAGATAATGATATAATTTATAGAGATAATGATAGCGTATATGTTGTAGTTATCTAAATACGTAGTCCTCTCTTGTATATATACTTGTATACCATCATCAATATACACACACAGTTTATACGTTATTTCATATGAGTTTCAAATATTATTTTATGAGTTTCATATAATATTACAAGCCATATTTTTGGATAATCGGAGATTCTCTCCCATGTTTTGATAATCCAAGAGATGTAACCATTTTCTCTCGTATATTGAAGGTGAGATTCACCGAAATAAGTTAATTCTTCTATCCGCGCAACTATTCGCAATAACTAATTTAAAATTTTGAAAGGTTTATAGTGGAAAAAATACAAAATATTTTATATGATTATCGTCGGACGGTAACAGTCCCTCAAAAGAAAGGTTGGTTTTTATCTTACGTTAATTTTTCATCAAATATACCATTTACTTACGTTAATACCATAACCGAGCACTATCCATGTGAATCTAATCATAGATATCTCAACTAATTTTTCAAGCTCTTTATCATTTTATAGTCATATAGTATAGGGAAACATGTACATATATCTTACCTCAATTATTATGAGGACTTTAGGAAGAAAGTTACATACTGGCCGAAAATAGAAACTGAGCTAGGAGTCAAGATCCCTACAAAACGAAGTTTTAGTTCAGTCGGTAAAAACATCGTTTCGTTTTACAAATACGCATGCAAGAATGAATAACACAAGGTTAGAAAGAAAAGAACTAAATTTTGAGATCTGTCACGTATGTTATCAGTGCCTTATTCAAAAAATTAAAAATTATAGGCTTAATATCCGTAAACTAACACAAAGAAGAAAGAAAAAGAATATCAGCAACTTGAAAACATACTAATCAAAATACTCATCGTAATAAGTATCATTTTAGATTTTTTATATTGTTTCAAAATAAGTATCATTCTACAATTTCAATATAATTTTGTTAATTATATATTTAAGAGGGATATATTAATCTACTATACAATTTTCTTAATCTTCATAAAATATGTTGACACTTATAATGAAACGGATGGAGTATATTAGAGCTAGGAAAGGACAATAATTGGAGTTGTTTGAAATTCATAACCACATGCATGCAAATTGCAGAGTTCCTAGGGCTTGACTACCATTAATGACTCTCATAAATTGTAGGCTTGTCATTTCGCCATCTAACTTTAAAAATTATGATTGGATTATTCAAATAGAATAATATGATTGAAATTATGAATAGTGGTAATAGAAGAAGTTATACAACTATTGTATAGCAATTACTTCTTCTATATACTAATTGAATAGTGATTGGATTATTCAAATAGAATAATATGATTGAGGATCCAAAATCACTATTCAAATACTATATATGTAGAAGAATTTTTTTTGCCAAAGTATATAGAAGAAGTTATACAACTTTTGTATAGCAATTTTCTTATTAAAACTTCAATCGCTCTATGTTTTAGGTGTATTTGATATTCGGAAACATACCAAGTTATATAGTTAATGCGTGAAACATCTAAGGGTTGTATATATGAATATGACATTTGATGTAGTTGTTGCCTTGTTTGTCCATTTTTGAAAAATTACATACATCCTCAAATAGTCAGTTAACGTAGATGAAGAGATTCTATGCCATCATATAATTAATCTTTTTGCATGTATATTGACCCACATGTACTGTGGATTAACAACTTTAGAAATTCACATTATTTCATAAGAATAACTATCACGGTAAAATATTTGTTCCCCTTGAAAATATCACAATACTGGAATATATTTTTTTGGCTGGAAATAAATTGTGTCACTGAAGCCAAACTAACTAACAAACAAAATACTAACTATTTTTTTTAGAAAAAAAAATTCCGCTTTCTTGATATAATTAAGTTCCAATTGATGATGTTTTTTTATTAGTTATCTCCCCAATGAATTAGTTGATTCTTTTGAAAAGTTGTCGTAAGCCATAATTAATCAACACTCCTACAATATACTAGTAGTATATAATATTACACGTTTAAAAATTATTTATCTTGACACAACTATAAATGTGAAAATGTAATAAATTCTCATCACCCAACCAATACATTGACACTTAGATAGTATGTATGTGTATATATATATATATATATATATATATATATATATACACACGATCACACCATTCTATCTAGCTAAAAAGTGACGACCAATCAACAGATACATATATCTATATATAGAGAAAGAGAGATCATAAAAGATCACAACATCGAACCATGGAGAAATCAACTAGAACCCTAATGATCATAACCATCGTGATAACCTCCATGTTGGTAGGGTTTGGAAGCTCAGATCTGGATCAAGACAGAGAAGAGTGTACGGACCAGTTGATAGCACTCTCACCATGTCTCCCATACGTGGGAGGAAACGCAAAGGCTCCAACAAAAGATTGTTGTGGTGGTTTTGATCAGGTTATAACAAAGAGTGAGAAGTGTGTTTGCATATTGGTCAAAGACAAAGATGATCCTAATCTTGGCCTCAAGTTTAACGCAACACTAGCTGCTCATATTCCCACCCTTTGTCATATTACAGCTCCTAACATCACCAAGTGTATTTGTAAGTCTCATTCTCTTCTTTTTTGTTTTTTTTTTAAATTTGATTTTGGAGATCATGTACGTATACTAAGCAGGTGATTCCTAGTACAATGGACAGTCTTATTTCAGTTATTAGTTATTTGAAGTATTCTTCGTTTTAGTTTAGTTGTTTTCTTTTTGGGGAATGTTCCTTTCTCATACTAAACTGCGAGTTTTTTTATTCTTCTTTCCCTTATTAGTTTAGTTGTTATACCATATGGAAATGAAAGTAGTTCTAGTATCTACAGCTTTTTTTTTTATCAAAAAAATAAAAATAATATATATATATATATAAGCCGTAGATACTAGAACTTTTAGTCTGTTTTAATTATTAGTCTTTATTTTGGAGATCACATACAATTATTAATGTATGATTTTATAATATTTTAGATTGTTAAATAGTACTGTATTATTATTATTTCTTCAGTTGTTATTATACGGTATGGAACGACAATTGATGGTATTTAATGATATAGATTTGCTTCTTTGTTTACTGAATCACGAATTTTTATTTATTTTAAACTTGTTTGCATTTGATTTTATGGGAAAGCGCTTCTGCATTTATCTCCAAACTCGACACTGGCTAAAGAGTTTGAGAGCTTAGGAAGGATTGAATATGAAGGAAAGACCAACTCCACATCTCCTTCACATAATGTTAAAGGTAACTAAAATCAATTAAATTTGCTCAAGTAATTAGTCCATCTCTTTTAAGTTAATCTAATCAACATTACTATCTAATTAAGCACACCATTGAGCTAATCCCATGATCAATAATTCAATACATATGAATCAATAAAGATGGTGTGCTTAATTACTGCTTATCAAATTTACTGACTCTGTAAATGTTTTTCTTTGTGTATGTATATAAAGATGGGACTGGAGGAGGAAAAGCTGAACAAGTGAAGAGTACTGGAGAGAAGAAGAGTTGGTTGGCTGTTGAGCTTTTAATATTTGCTCTCTTCTCTCATCTTCTCTTCATTATCCCTTCTTTCACGTCTTCCTCCTTTATTTAATGTTACGTTCTTCTGCTTTAATTTATGTTAAATAGTTACATCTAAATTTATATATGCATGTGCATGCATATGATTTATGCATGTAAGTGAGTGCAAACTTGTAATGGGTATTGAGATTTTAATAACGAAAGCGTAGCTTTTAATCTTGTTGTTACTTGCTCTTGTGTACGCTAGTGCTTTTTTGTTTCCACAAAAGTGCATTCTTGTATGAGACATAACAAATGTAGTAAGTTAAGATCATTTAGTAAATCGTAATGTTGTTAGTAAGGTGTTGTCAAAAACACAAGGTGTTAGTATGCTATTTTTTGTTTATAAATCATAGCTTTTAAAATAACGTTAGCATGAATCACTTAGCCTAATCTAGTTTTCTCATGTAAATATAGAAAAAAAAACGAATGATCACTAAAACTACGGTTCAGTGTCAGTGACAAGGCCCAGACCCGTCCCACCATAACCAACAAGCTTCACCAGCAGCCCGTGGGCTTGAAGAAACTAAAGTAAATATTATGAACAATAATATCTTAATGCAACTAAGAAAATAGAGTAAAACAAAAAAACATCAAAAATTATGTTCAAACAAATCCAAAGAGGAAAAAGTGTTTCACCTCCCACATAGCAATCCATAATCTATATTCTCTAAAATAAAGATTCAAAAATATGTAAAACAACAGCTTAGAACAAAGTATGTATTGAAGAAAAAATAAAGTATGTATATTGAAGTATTTTTCACCATATTCACTCTTCAAAATTCACATTAATTGATTGAAGAAAAAATTGCATCTGCTCCATGATAAAAATTAGCATCCTTTTATATATAAATGTTCACAAGTTTTGTTAGTGTTGGTACGGTTTGGTTCTGTCCGGTCTGGTATTACTTGAGGAGTAAGCTTCGCTGGAGTCGAGATAAGGTCGTATAAGAGTTGTTAGAGAATATAGAATATACGTAGATGTTGATAACTAAGGATCTATTGTGAAGATCTCTTTGTCTTGTATATATTCTCATTGTGAGTACTGAATACAACAACACGTTCTCAATACTTTCTTCCTAAGTTTACATGGTATCAGAGCAGTGCTAGATCCAGTAGAAGAAATTGTTGAGAAAAAAATATCATGTCAAAAGATCTTGCAGTTGCAAGCGTCAGTGGTGGGAGCAGTATGTCCTCACCTTACTTTCTGTCACATTCAGATAATCCTGGTGTCTCCATCTCTCCAGTCTCGTTGACAGGAGAGAACTATGCCGAGTGGTCGTCGGAGCTGGAGAACGCGCTGCATGCCAAGCGTAAAACAGGATTCATCGATGGATCTCTGACTATGCCGAGTGAGTCGGAGAAGCCGGCAGAAGCTGAGCAGTGGAAGACTGTAAATTCAATGATTGTGGGTTGGATAAGGGCTTCCATCTCGCCCACGATCCGTTCAACCGTGACGTTCACGCCTGATGCGTACAAGATGTGGGATGATCTGAAGAGGAAATTCTCCGTCGGGAATGCGGTTCGAGTACATCAACTGAGGGCAGAGTTAGCGGCTTGTAGACAAGACGGTTCCAGTGTTATGGAATACTTTGGTCGCTTGGTGCTCAAGTGGGAGGAGCTTCTCAGATACAAACCAATCCCACAATGTACTTGCGGGGCCTCAGAGAAGTTCGTTGCAGAGTATGAAGAGGAGAAAGTGCACACGTTCCTAATGGGACTAGATGATGCTCGTTTTGGTAACGTGTGTACGAACATCATTGGCATGGAGCCCTTACCAGATCTCAACTCTGTTTATCAGCGAGTGATAAGGGAAGAGAGACGTCTGGTGTCGTCCAGAGTTGAACCTAAACAAGACGCAGTCGGGTTCATGGCGAAATCAGACGGAGGTGCTGGCGACAGTGCGTCTATGAGTGGTTTGATTGCAGCAGTGGCTCGCAGTCGTGGTAGCTCGTTGGTATGTTCTCATTGTGGAAGGTCTGGACACGACAAGAAGGATTGCTGGCAGATTGTCGGGTTCCCGGAGTGGTGGACAGAACGCAGTCAGAACAGCGAGCGTGGTGGACGCAACAGAGGAAGAGGGCGAGGCCGTGGTCAGGCAAAGGCTAATGCAGCTCAAGCAACGAGCAGCGCTGGTGTTCCTGGACTCACCAACGAACAGTGGGCCTCTCTAACTTCTCTTCTTGAGCAGCAAAAGAGCTCACCGATTCCTGACAAGTTGAATGGTAAGCAGCAGACCGGTGAGGTGATCCTCGACACCGGGGCATCTCACCATATGACTGGTGATCTCTCTCTGCTTACTGAAACTGTTAATATTGTGAACTGCCCTGTGAGCTTCGCAGATGGTAGTCAAGTTCTCGCGTCAAAGAGTGGTTCTCTTAGGCTCTCAGACAAGATTACGTTGATGAATGTTATGTTTGTGCCTAATCTGAATTGCACACTGTTATCGGTTGCTAAGTTGCTTAAGCAAACCGGATGTCTTGCTGTCTTTACTGACACTCTGTGTGTGTTGCAGGACCGTTTTACGAGGACCCTGATTGGAGCCGGTGAAGAACGGGATGGCGTTTATGTTTATCGAGATGTTACTATGGCACGAGGACACAGAATCAAAGCCGCTGAGGACAAGACGCTGTGGCATCGGAGATTAGGACATCCTGCATTTGGTGTTTTAGGAAATTTGCCTTTTGTTTCTGGTGTTTTAGACAATAAAGAAAAGTTTGGTGGTTGTGACATTTGTTTTAAATCAAAACAAACTCGCGGGGTGTTTTCCGAGAGTTTTAATAAAGCTTCAGTGCCATTTGAGTTAATACATGTTGATCTATGGGGTCCCTATCGCAAACAATCTTCCTGCGGTGCAGTGTACTTCCTTACAATCGTCGATGACTTCTCGAGGGCTGTGTGGATACATCTACTACTTGAGAAGACTGAGGTCAAGACGATTTTGCCAAATTTCTGCGCACTGGTTCAAAGACAGTTTGGTCGCTCAGTGCAGACAGTGAGGAGCGACAATGGTACTGAATTTGTCTGCTTGTCTAAGTACTTCGCGAGCAATGGCATTATCCATCAGACGTCGTGTGTTGCCACTCCACAGCAGAATGGTCGAGTTGAGAGGAAGCATCGACACATTCTCAATGTCGCGAGATCGTTAATGTTTCAAGCGAGTCTCCCCATCAAGTTCTGGGGCGAATGTATTCTTGCTGCAGCTCACGTCATTAACAGAACACCTTCCAGCTTACTACATGGGAAGACACCTTATGAGTGCTTGTACAGCAAGGCACCAAACTATGATGACATCAAGGTGTTCGGTTGCTTGTGCTTCGCGCACAAGATGTCTAGAGATAAAGATAAGTTCAAGGAAAGAAGTCGGAGGTGCATCATGGTTGGATATCCATACAGGAAGCGAGGTTGGAGGCTCTATGATCTGGAGAGCCACGAGTTCTTTGTGTCTCGTGACGTCGTGTTCCAAGAGGACACATTCCCATACCTTGATGAACACGATGAACCACTTGGAAGCGACGAGCTACCTATCTTCTATGATCAGGGAGTGTTACATGAAGAACCACTGGTCGTAGAATCAAGGGGGAGTGTTAGTGATGCAGTGGTCGAACCGTCTGAGACATCTGGAGTATTGACGGTGGGAGAAAGAGTAGCAGAACTGGGTACTGAGACAGAGAAAGTAGTACCTGCAGTTCCTATAGCTGAAATCGGAGTTACAGAACCTGTTCAAGAGGAACAGTTGCTGGGGAGAGGACATCGCGTGTCACAACCTTCGGTGAAACTCAAGGACTATGTGACATACAACGCACAATGCCTCGTCGATAAACATAACGCCACTCCAATCTCACCTGCAACAACTCCATCAAGGTCCTCCGACTCGGTTCAAGGTAAAACGTCCTATCCACTCTCCGCATATGTTACTGATGCTATGTTTTCACAGAAACATCAAGTGTTCCTCGCAGTCATCACAGAGGGAACAGAACCGAAAAGTTTTAAAGAAGCTATGTTGGATCCCAACTTCAAATAAGCCATGTCAGTAGAAGTAACAGCACTTGAAGAACAAGGAACTTGGGATGTGATGAAGCTTCCTAGAGAAAAGAAGGCGCTAGCATGTATGTGGATTTATAAATACAAATACAACGCCGACGGAACTATAGAGAGACCAAAGGCGCGTTTGGTGGTGTGTGGAAACAGACAGGTAGAGGGAGAAGACTACGACGAGACGTTTGCCCCGGTAGCCAAGTTAACTATGGTGCGAACCTTGTTGGAAGTGGCTGCGGCTAAGAACTGGGAAGTGCACCAGATGGATGTACATAACGCGTTCCTCCACGGGGATTTGAAAGAAGAAGTGTACATGCAGATGCCTCCTGGATTTCAAGCGACCACACCAGGAAAAGTGTGCAGGCTAAGGAAATCTCTCTATGGTCTGAAGCAGGCGCCGAGATGTTGGTTCGCAAAGTTGACGACGGCATTAAAGAAGTTTGGGTTTAAGCAATCCTACTCTGACTACTCATTGTTTACATATATCAAAGGAGACAACTCGCTGCGAGTGCTCATCTATGTTGATGACTTGATCTTGACTGGAAATGATTCAACGATGATGAGCAAGTTCAAGGTGTACCTGAATGAGTGTTTCAAGATGAAGGATTTAGGAAGAGCTAAGTATTTTCTGGGAATTGAAATCGCAAGGGGACCTGAAGGAATGTTTTTGTCTCAGAGGAAGTATGCCTTAGACATTGTTGCAGAAGCAGGGATGCTCGGATGTAAACCAGTTTCGACTCCTATGGAACAGAACCATAAGTTACTGTCAGATAAGGGGGCGTTCTACACGAATCCTGCACGGTTTAGACGATTTGTGGGAAAGCTTGTGTACCTTTCCATTACGAGACCTGAGCTCAGTTATGCTATCCATGTGCTCTCGCAGGTCATGCACAAACCAAGAGAAGCACATTGGGATGCAGTGGTACGAGTGATGAGATACTTAAAGGGATGCCCCGGACAAGGAATTATGCTGAACGCTGCGAGTGATCTTCGTCTTCGTATATTCTGCGACGCGGACTGGGCTGCTTGCCCCAATACGAGGCGATCATTGTCTTCCTTCATCACTCTGCTCGGGAACTCTCCAATCTCCTGGAAAACTAAGAAGCAGGACACAGTCTCTCATTCATCTGCTGAAGCAGAATACAGATCGATGGCTGCTGCGTTGCGAGAGCTCAAATGGTTGAAAAGACTATTGAACGACATGGGAGTGCAACATAAGTGGCCAATGGAGATGTTCTGTGACAGCAAATCAGCCTTGTATATTGCAAACAACCCTGTGTTTCATGAACGTACGAAACATATAGAGTCTGATTGCCATAGTGTTCGAGATGCAATACAGGATCGACTGATTGTGACCAGGCATGTGCGCACTACAGAGCAGCTAGCAGACATCATGACAAAGGCCTTGGGAGGTCCTGTGTTTAACTACTTGCTATCCAAGTTAGGTGTACGTAATCTCCATTCACCTACTTGAGGGGGAGTGTTAGTGTTGGTACGGTTTGGTTCTGTCCGGTCTGGTATTACTTGAGGAGTAAGCTTCGCTGGAGTCGAGATAAGGTCGTATAAGAGTTGTTAGAGAATATAGAATATACGTAGATGTTGATAACTAAGGATCTATTGTGAAGATCTCTTTGTCTTGTATATATTCTCATTGTGAGTACTGAATACAACAACACGTTCTCAATACTTTCTTCCTAAGTTTACAAGTTTCAAATCTAATAAACAATTGTAACTGAAAAATAATATCCAAAGTTTTTTTTTAATGACTGCTATATTGATTCAAAACATGGACAAAATTGATGAAAGGTCGTCATTAAGAAATTATAAGTTATTGTGATAATAAGAGAGAAGAAGATCACAAGATATAAGAATTTTCTATGGTAGTAATAATTATTTTTAGAAAAAAGTATCCAATTACTCACAAAAACTGGTTTCTAATGGATCATTCTTCTGGTGTCCAAACTATTCTTTATTGAAAATCAAAATGTCACTAGCAGTAACATTTTTTTAAAGAAAATGGCCAAAATATCATATATCATTAACAAATCCATGCCAAAAAAAAAACATAAACCAAACTTTACAAAAACTAATAATGGTTAAACTATATCTGATTAAACCGCCAACTCCAAAAAACTTTCACACATTTATGAAAACATTTATATATGAAATTGCTTAGAATAGATTGTTCTTGTATGCTTTGAAAATAAAACTAATTTATAATGGATCATTTCTAGTGTCCAAACTATTATTTATGCAAAATTAAAATATCACTAGCAATTAACTTTTTAATGCAAAAAGGCCAAAATATATACCATTAACTAAACCATATAAAAACATAAAAGCAAACTTCACAAAAACTAATAATGGTTAAACTATCAATATTATTAAAACTGAAGGGCCTTTTTTGAGATCCCCTTGGAGTTTTGAAATATTTACAAATCTCTGCCATTGAAATATTTTTAGTCTATGATTTTTTTTACATATATTCACTACTCCTTTTAATTCAACAGGAACTATTTTTGATCTTTTTCCTTTCATTTTACTCAATTAATATATCTATTTATCTACACCAAAACTATACGACGTTAACAAATTCAACAACTCTAGAATACATATCAAACTCCTTCCTTCGATCGTAGCCATCAAAAAAGATTAAATACACCTTTTTTGTTAACTTTATATGTTCAGAAAATTGTATATTGAAATTTAATTCATCATGTTCCATCAGCACTGACACTTGAACATTTAAATTTCTGTGTTCTCCTCACGAACTTTGGATTCTGCAGGTTTCAAAATTAAAACTTACAACTTTGGATTCAGCAGGTTTCAAAATTAAAACTTACATTATTCAATACAAATGTTTTATCTATTAATATGTAATTCAATGTTTTAATTACAATCATTAACTTCAACCATACATTTGTATTGCAATCGATAATAAACTTCAAGTATATATAACATTCGTGTTCATAGATTTGGAAGCTTCAATTTTTAGATGTACAGTATGAAGCTACAAACGAACCCCTAAACCCCAAATAATTATTTGTTTATTTTATTAATTAAATTATTAATTTTTACAAAATGTCAGTCATATGTAGGGATAACTATTGGGTTTAAATGCCGGTATATTAAAAAAATGAATAACAAATCCCCAAATTTTGAGAATTAAACGGGATTAACAGCTGTGCAATATATTGTAGTTGCAAATAACCAGATCAATAACCAAAAAAGGCGCAACATTTTAAACCAAACCTATATCGAAAATACTAAACTATAGATATCCAACCAATCGTTATAGTTCCATATCTTGAACATATCAATATTGTAGATGCTAATTTTTTTTCAAATCTTTAATTTTCCAACTAAATTATAATTTTCCATAACTTGAAAAAACTAGATTCTCGAGCTATGATATTTTCCTAAACTAACGGCCTATATTTTCTAACTAAATTGAATAGGAATATCCTAAACCCTCACCCTTTACGTTTCCTATATATATTGGCCATCTAGCCTCAAAGCAAACATGCTGTTTTCTATTTTTTTCATATAATGTCTTCCAAGCAAAAAACTGTTTACCTTGATGATATTAAACCATAGAAAACGGTGTGGCTTATCCAAGCGCCAAAATGGTGCATACCTGGAAACCATCCAATCCCAGGTTTGGTGAGACTTCAGAAATAATATTTGTAGACAAAAAGGTAAATACTTAGACATGTTAACATGTTTTTTGATTTTTTCGTGAGATCATGGACTAACATCTGTGGTAAAATAAAAACTAGATTTAAAGGAAAAAATATATTTTAACAGAAAATTCATATTTTTAAAATTAAGACACCTAATATTATCTTCATAGATCCTTGCAAGAGAAAAAAAGATTAAAAAAATGGAATGAAACGATTTACTGGCAATCTGAACCCACATCTTTGGAGATTTTTCTTAGTTGAATACTAAATCGAACGTCCACACCAATATGTTCTGTGAATGCCTCAGATCGGTTTTGATTTCAACGGATCCATTCCTTTTAAGCCATCGGACATCACACGCAGAAGAAATTAAAAAAAAAAAAGAAGAAATTGGTTAAGTAGAATCTAGGATGCCAATTATCTATCAACGACGGAGAAAATACAGGATATGAGCACACCTTGGAGCCAACTATCTATCAATTGTGTCCTCTGCTTCAATCGCCATTTGAGTTTACTTTTTTGGGTGATACCGAAAAGTTTTTTGAAACATGAAAACAGAAAAAGGAGCTCTGTTGAAAACTGAACCAAACAATCGACTGGGCTTGGGCCAATTTAGAAAATACGGGCTTTGATAAACAATTTGTATTCAAAATACAGCCCATTTTGATAGTTTTATTCAAAATTAAAATAAATATTTAGTTTGCCCATTAACAAGTCCAGTCTAAATTTTATAACAAATTAAATTAATTGAATTGAAAATTATAAACATTGTAAAGTATTTCTATTAAAAACATTACAACTTATTATTTTTAAATTTAATGGTTAAGATAAAAAACCATGTTATTCTATTTCTAGCAGAAGAATAATAATCATACTGTGTTTCTAAGTTACACTTTAAAACATAAATATTATATGTGTAAGATTATATTTATGCATAGTTTAAAATTCTAAAGGTATAGAAATCATAATTTATTTTGTGTTTTAGTTAACGATATAAAATCTATATTGTTAAACTAGAGATTTATGTTGTCATTAAGAGCATGACTGATTTCTCCGCTACCATCCGCAAACACAACTTTTACGGTTGTTAGCGATTGTTGGTGTTTTGCAATAATCATTGAAACCGCTCTTAACAGCTTCAAACCGTTCTAAACCTCTTAAATTCAAAAGCTGGTTTCAGCTATCGTTTGCAGGCGGTTGCGGGAAGTTAAATTTTTTTTTCTTCTTTTCAAAAAAATATAAATACAACAATAAAAATAAAAATTTAAAACTGAAATAATAGAAATACTAAAATATATCTATTATATTTTAATTTATATTATAAATTATTAAAATAAAAATATTTTCTATAATTTTTTTAAAAAATAAAAAATATAATTTTATAAATATAATTTTTATATTTATTATAATATTATGATGTTTAATATTTTTATAATTATATAAAATGTAAATATTGTTAAAAGCACCAAGTTCTAACCGTAGTACCAATCGTATAAAGTTCCTGAATATCGCGTAAAACCGCAACCATCCGTCCAACCGCAACCATAACCCGTTGCGGTTACACCAGTCTTTAAGTCAAATATATGAACAGTTTTGTCAACTATGAATCTCGAAACATAATTACACATCTTACAATTTTATTTCCTAATACAATCGAAATAAACATGTTTTGATATGTTAACTTAACAGAAAACAAATCCCGCGCTTTCAAAGCGCGGATCAAAATCTAGTATCTGATTAAACCACCAACTCCAAAACACTTTCACACATAATGAAAATATTTAGATATGAAATTGACTTAGATTTAGATTTGTTATTGTATGCTTTAAAAATAAAATTCAACTTTCCACATATACTATCAGGGAGCTTTTTTCTTTGGTAAACTATACTATCAGTTTTCTCCGTTCAGATACAGATCATGTTATTCTTTCCAGATGAACTTTGAGAGAAAAGTCTTGAGATTTACAAATCCACAGAATACAAAATGTAAACAAACAAAAAAAGCTATAACAATTGCTAAAACACCATTTAAATACCACCTTCCTATAAATACTAACAAAGATTAACAACACCAGAAGAGATGGCCATGTCTATTCTTACTCTCTCTCAGCTCTTGTATGACTGTTAAGACCAGACATGAGCTCTTGTATAACACTTATTGAGCATTCGTCTTCTCTTCTTGGAAGCTCAATGTGGTTGGTTTCTTCTAAACTCTCTGGCTCAATTGTTGAGTTTTCTTTAATGTCATGCTTGAAGCACTTGACAATGCACAATATGACTTTTCACAGCTCTCCCTGCAATACTCGACCATATATTACTGAGAATGCCCTTTGACTGCCCTTTCACCGCAATGTTCTCCCACACCCTAGGATTGTTCTTATCAGGATTCGAGACATCAACCAGACTCATGCTCATGTTGTTCCTGATTATACAAAGCTTATTGTTCAACGGAACAAGAGCCGCAGCTTCAAGAGCCTTCGAGTTCCCCAAGTGAACTTTACTGTCCATAAACTTGTTCCATGAATCAGTAGTTTCATCAAACACCCTGAGCTTGCATCCATCCCTACAATCCAATCCATAGAGACGACCGTTCAGAGAAGTACACGGGTTTCTCCAACCGGTAACCATTCCATCACTAACCGGGCTCCACGAGTTACTCTCAGGGTCATAAGCCTCACTCATGACCTGCTGGTGAGACCCAAGACCCTTGAGAAACCACTTCTTGTCATAAACCACACCGATAAGAGGCACCATCGCTGTGCTCATATCAGCAACGAAACTCCACCTGTTCTTGTTCGGATCATAAACCTCAGCCGACCGTAGCGTCCTCTGAATCCCTTCACACTCCCCACCCGCTACATACAAGCAGTTGTTTATAACACAACAGCCAAAAAAGTGTCTCTTCCTGAGCATATCAGGTGCTCTATGCCACTTGTTCGTTCTAGCGTTATAGAAGATCACCCTCCTCATTGATCCTCTCAACGGATCCTTACCTCCAAACAAGTAAAGATGACACCCGCTCAACACAGCACAACCAAACCCAACAGCTTCTGAATACTCTCTAGGAACAGGCGGAAGCGGCTGAGGATGCTGAGAGACGGGATCAAACGTGTTCCAAGAGATCTTCCCATCACGGTCACGTTTAAAGACATAAACCCATTCTTCAGACATCCTGAGCAACTTCCTCTGAGAGTAGAAGAAGTTGCCGGAAGCAAGCCTGTACCATCTCTTGCAGACGAGCCTGAGTTTCCTATGGTCTGAGCGAGGGACACGGATGAGGCAAGCGACGGCTAGGTCGTCAGGGAGGCCGGGGAGAAGCGGAGGTTGGATTCTTGTTCTCTCACGCTTAGAGTTCTTGCTGCGGCGGTGAGCGTTGGGGTTGATGTCAGGTTGGATACAGAGCTTTGAGCCAGGAACGAACTTTCTTGCTTCCACTACGGTCTTGAGACCTGAGTCTACTCTGCAGTAGCAAGAAACAGAGTCCACCTGAAAAAAAAGATTCCAATTTTTTTCAGATATCAAATAAAGGAGCAAACTTTCTGCAAAAGGAAGCGTTTTCGAAGCAAATTGAATTAGGGTTTCTAAAAAAGGAAAGAAATTGAACAAAGGCAGAGCAAGTGCAGAGCTTTCCCGAAATGGAAACTAGGATAGTTAGTGATTCTTGGTGAAGGGAAGAGCTTACCAATGGAGCTTGGAGGCGAAAGCCTCTGGACCCATTTGGGGATTGGCGTTGAGAAGATAGATCCATCTTCTTCAGAAGACGAAGCTCATAAGAGACACAGATCTTCGAAAAGTTACGAACTTTGAGGCCGATCGAAGAATCCGATGAGAGCCCTAACGGTCAAATCTCTCACAGTACATGGGAGGGGAGGAAGAAGGTGCGGCTGAGAAGAAGCAAAACGTGAGCTTTACCTTCCACTTCGCTCTCTCTACACGGTAAAATGGGACTGGTGGGTCTCTCTCTCTCTAAACTTTCTCTCTCTTGACGCTTTTTAACAATTCTCAGGAAACATAAGTAAAGCGTAGGTATTTAATACTATTATTAATGCTATATTACTAGTATTAGTCTTAGAGGTTTTTTAGTGTTTTTGGTAATTACAGAAAGAATCTAGAGTTTATTGAATGAATGAATGCATGATTAAATATTCCATTATAGACCTTTCAAAATATTATAGCCAGTGAATTAATAGTCAACAAAGGTGTAAGGTTTGTTGGGTTTTTAGTCAACCATGTGTAAGGTTCAACATTAAATTCTAACACATTTTCCACTCAAGATTTCAAAACGTAAAGAAAGGTTTTTTTTTTATCAGTAAGTCAGCAAAAAAAAGTTGAAATTTTAATTAGAAATTATAGTTTACCCTATTCGTATACTAGTCAAGTATGTACAATTCTAGTAAAAAGGTTAAAAATGTACAAGTTAAAACCGTTGCATTAAAAAAAAAGTTGGAATCTGTCAGGTGTATTTAAATATAAATGTTTGGACAACAAATTACGCTAATTGATGCCTTACGAATGGTATGTTTGGACTACATTGCATCTACCGACCTTTTGTATTAAATTTAATTAAAAAATACATTAAATTATACGGCAATTGTTCAACCACTTCATCAAAAACTATTTAAAGGAAGGGGGCGATTTTGTCATATGGGAATGGGACACTCATGAATATTTTGAATACAAACACCATAATTTTCAAATATTATATGTAGAATAAATACAAAACTATATGTCGATTATCTATCCATATTAATTAAAAATTTCTAATAATTGAGGTGTATAGGGTGTTTATCAAAATGTTGCTCATTTTCAAGAAGGTACAAAGAGATAAGAGCCAAACATCATATGAAATATTTTTTTTAAAAAGTATATATGAAAGACTCTTTTGAGTATTTGAGACCATACGTTATATGCATGCAAATAGACTCACAAGCATACAAACAAGATATCATTTATCATACATACAGAAAAGTCATACCAAGTACAATACAGCTAATATAAATGCTAGTATGGTTAACCTACCAAAACTGGCATTGTTATTCACATATAGCTAAACCAAACTTTACGTAGAACAGAAACATCATTATGTTATTTAAGGAGTGATTTATGATTGAGGTTACTTTGAGGCAGCTTAACAAATAAATGAAAAATTATACAAATAGAAAGAAATAAAATGATGAGTTCAAGCACACAAGAATGCATGTCAATGGACCAATGATGGCAACTGGCAAGAGAGTTATGACTTAATAAGAGATGATTTTTCAACACCACTTTGATTATATGTTTTATACAAATGATTAAAAGTACATTTTGACAATATTTCATAAACATAATGGTAGTTAGTAGTTATGATAAATAAATGTGTCTATCTTATATTGAGAAAAAACCTTACCCATGATATAATTTCTCCCCCTAAGGTCACTTTTTAATCATAGTCATGCCCTGCCTAACTAATTCTTTGACAGTGACATCTCACTTAACCCTTAAGAAAACAAACTGATTTGGTATGCCATACATACAGTTTCCTTTGTCCTCGATAATATACATTCTTCTAAAACAAAAATCACAAAACATTAGGCTAAAGTCATAATAGATAGAATTGTGTAAGAATCAAACTGTCACTGGCTATGATTATTAGTACATGGATTACTGAAGACTAAAGTACAGATATACACATACATCATATCATTTTCTTATGATGTATCACGTAGTAAGATACATATGGACTACTAAAGAGTAATACATACACATACAGTATATCAATTTCATATGATGTATGTAAGATTCACATTAACTACTAAAGACTAAAGTGCACTTACACATACAGTATTTCAAATTTTCATTTGATGTATGTAAGATACACATTATTTACATATATCTTCTGTATATAAAGTTATGTACATCTATTTTCAGGCTTTAAACACTCAAGTGAGAGATTCCCAGGAAGAGAAGAGAAGATAAACCATTGTCTCTCTTGAAAGTGTTAAGACCCATCCTTCAAGGGCTTAAACGCAGCCAAAACAACGGCTACTTTGCACACAAGAAACCCCAAAGTCCCCACCACAATGTCTCTCGGCGTGACTGCAAATGCAGTGGGATTGTAACCTCTGACTGCTAAAACTGACAATCCTATGGCCAGTGCGAGACTTAAAACAGGAATCTTGACTCTTCCGCTGAGGATTTGACTGGAGTTTTCGGATGAGGAAGAAGATCCTGGTACTTGAAGTTCATCTACTGATCTCTGTAGGAGCAGCAAGTAGAGAAACCCAACTGTTCCACCGAAGAAGAAAGCAATGGCGGAATTTTCACCTAGGGAGAAGGAAACGAGAGAGCTTCCTAAAAGGATGAGAAGTGCATCATAGAGAAGCAGAGAGAGTTTCAAGTTTTCATATTCTTCCATGCTTTCCTCGTTGGAAACAACTGTACGGTCAAGATTCTGAGCTGAAGATGAAGAGAGTTGATCGGAGTCGGTGAGTTCAGTGATACGTGAAGGTCTGAGTTCCACCATTGACAGGTCACTGCTCTCTCCAAGCAAGATCTCATCGACTTCAAAATCATATCGGTAACAATACGCTTCTTCTACATTGGTCTCTCCAGGAACAGGTCCTTTAACAACCCACAAGCTCACTCCTCCAACTCTCCATTGTCCTAAAACATGAAAACAGAACAACACATGACTCATCTGTGAAATCTAACGAAATCAACTTCCAAGTGAAAAGAAGCTGACCAGACTCAAGGCTGATCCAAAAAGCTCTGATCTTGCCGAGTTCCGGCCCTAGAAACGTGAACTCATCAACGGAGCCTCTCTGAAACTTGAAGCTTTCATCATTGCTTGACAAAGTTGCAGGTATTGTCTGTAACACTGAGTCGCCCTTGTCGTCTATCAAGCAGATAAGAACTCTAGCATTCATGTCGCTGATCCCTGAGCCGAACACGTTACTTGTCTGCAGCTTCACCTTATAAAGAGATTGAGATTTGGTCACAGTTAAGGATGGGTTCTTTGCAATAGAAACTTTCACTTCTTCTGCTGGTAAGAGACGCAAAGGTCTTGCATAGCTCTGGTAATCTAAAACCACCAAACCTTTCGATTAAAGAGTGGAAACAGAACCAAAAGTAACATCTTTGAACATTCTACTGATCGATTGAGAGGAGAAAGAGAGTGAATTTGAATAGGAGAGATGATGTTACCTTGATAATCGGATGTCTTCGAGCAGATTGCACCGAATCGAGAACGACGAGTTCGACAGGAAAGGTTTCTCCTTTTACGAAATTGATTTGATGGGTTTTTCGTTAACCTCGCGAAAGATAAAGGGTTAAGGCAAATTGATTCCGTCGCCATTAGAATTGCAACTCAGGCGGTAGAAGAGAGACGCAGCACGGCAAATAGAAACTTCCATGAGAGGAAAAAAAAATAGTATTCGAGAGGCAGTGAAACTTCTGAAAGAGACAGTGTCTCTGTTCATGTTTTGAAATTTTTTTAGCTAGCTGCACATTTAACCGAACCGGTATTATCGAACCGAACCGAGAGCCTAGGAAAAGTAAGGCAGATTGCATGTGTTCTTTAATTCTTTGATTGATTCAAAAAGTTGTCTGAAATTGTCTTAATAGAGAAACAGAAACTCGGGTTACAGGAACAAGAAACAATTTTCCAATCCAAGTGGTTCAGGAAGAGATCATCTAATCATGGACATGATTTTCTAGCTAGGACATTTAAATATAATTTGACTCCGTCGCCATTAGAATTGCAACTCTCACGGTAGAAGAGAGACGCAGCACGGCACATAGAAGCTTCCTACAAAAATAGTATTCGAGAGGCAGTGAAACTTCTGATAGAGGCAGTGTCGTTTGTTCAAAATTTTATTAGCTGCCTGCACATTTAACCGGTATTATCGAACCGAACCGAGTGCCTAGAAAAAAAAATGCAGATTGCATGTGTGTTCTTGTTATTTATTTCTTTGATTGATTCAAAGATGTGTGTGATGTTTTGCTTCTAGAGAAACCGAAACTCAGGTTACAGAAACAGAACCTCTGAAGCCTCTGATCAGAGGTTGGCACTTGGCAGAGACTTGATGAATCTTTATAGAGTAGGACGCACTCTTTTATTATTTACTATTAACGCCTATAGTTTCAAGATTTTATTTTCTGACCCAAATAATTTAGAGAAATTTCTTAAGATACTTTTTTTTGAGTTTTTGAGTAAAAATGTATTTTTATCCTATGGTTAACTAATCTAAATTTATGGTTTATATTTAATAGGTGAAGTTTTCGGGATATGGTTTCAAATTTTCAAAAATGAAAAATAAATATTTCAAAATAAAATAAAATTTATTTTGGTCATTTTCTTTTTGAAATCTATTTTTATGACAAAAACTTTAAAAAAAAATACTATTTGAGAGAATTGTCCAATAATTTATCACTAGTTGAATAAATACACCAATATGCTATTTATATAACTGATTTCCTCCTTTAAATATTGACAAAGTAACATTTATGAACCTTAAAAAACCCAAAATTAGATCTTTTAAGGGGGGACATTGTATAAATAGGTAATTGTAGGCACAAAACAGTATTTTAAGAGACTCTGGGGATTAAAATGTAAAATAATAACCCACTATATAAGCCCTAATAGCCCGCCCGTATTGATCAAAAGGGGATTTAATCCACTTCTCCAATCCATAGAGCAAAGCTTCGCCGTGCCGTTCGTCGTCACCACCGACCTCCGTTCTCCGGTAAGTCTTTTACATGATAAGTTTCTGGGCCACGATTCCTTCATCGATCAAGGCTCTTCCTTTGACGGTAACTTGTAGTAAAGACGGTATCTTGATCGATTTGAATCGAAAGTTGTCGCCTTTTGTGTATATAACAACTTTTCTTTACTGCTCTTGAAATCTGATCTGCATCATTCTGTCTCCATCTGAACTGTTTGCGATCTCAGTTAGTGTTTGTCTCTTTTTAGTTTTTTTTTTTTTTTTTCGTTTCGAACAAATATGATCTTTCTAGAGCCATTGAGTTGTATCATGAACGTAGTTATGTTCTTAGGTTGCAAGATTCTTTTAGTTTCATGTTTCGTTAAGTATTTTAGATTGAATGATTTGTTGAAGTTCTCACAGATGCTCTTCCCTAAGGCTCTTGCTTTTGTGGTCTCTTGTTTGTTAAACGTCCAACCGTTTGTGATCTCTTGTTTGCGTTCATTTACTGATAGAGAGGTTGAAATGAGGGTAAGGAGCTACACCCCATCACCATCACCATCACCACCACCTAGAGGTCATGGAAGGAGAGGTCGAAGCCCAAGCCCAACCCCTAGAGGAGGACCATATAGGGACCTCTCTGCCACTCTTTTTGTTCGCAATCTAAGCCATGATTGCAGGTACATTGACTTGATAACTCCCTTGAGCCATTCTCTTAAGCATATCTAGGCATGACGTTCTCATTTCTGTTCTGTGAAGACTTTAAGAAAGTTGATTGGAGATATCTTGATAACTATCTTTGGTTTGGTGAAAAACTTAGCCCTCTCTATTGTTGACTATGATTCCAATCTGTATTCTTTTTTTTTTAGCAAATTCTACTTGTCATTCTTATATGTCATCTTGTTTTTTTTTCAGGCAAAAAGATCTGAGGAGGTCATTTGGACAGTTCGGTCCTCTCAAGGACATTAACTTGCCAAGAGATTACTACAGCGGGTGAGCATGTTTCAACATCTAATTAGATACTCCCCCTCTTTCTTGAATCTGTTTACTATGTTTAGTTCCATTTCCATTTCCATTCTTTCATTTGAAGTCTTAAACCACTAGTTTTCTTCTGTGTCAATAGGAGAAAGTGCGTGGATTTTTCATATGTTTATTGAAGTTGTTGAGGTTTAACAGTGAATCTAAAGAAGTGAAGGCATCAAAAGATGTAATTAGAGTTCTTATGGCGATGTTGTATACTTCTATATGGTAGTCAAGAGTTCAACTTTGAAGTTGGGTTTGTTATTCAAATTTGAAGATGAATACAAGTCTTCAACAAGTCAAATCTTTATACTGAAACTTGCGAGCTTTAGCAGGCAAGTGCTTGCTTATTTCATGTTGATATCGTCTGTTGCAGGGGATCATCATATTGCTAAATAGTTCCTCAACAGAGGCTTGTGTTGTAAAGTGGTACACCCTTTGTATTTTTGGTTCCTAGTCTGAGATACTGCTTTGTTTGTTCAATATGTCAAATTAATGCAGATATCCCCGAGGGTTTGGCTTCGTTGAATTTGAAGATCGTGATGATGCTGCCGAGGCAAAATATCAGATGGATGGTAATCTTCTTCTTGGCCGTGAGTTGTCTGTTGTGTTTGCAGAAGATAAGAGGAAGAAACCGACTGAAATGAGAGCAGGGCAGCGTGGTGATGGAAGGTGCTTTTCTCTTTTTTGAATTTTCATGTTTATCAATCGAATAAGTAGAGAGATGCCAAATCTTTAACATTCTTTTGTGTTTGTAGGAGCATTAGATCTCGTTACTACTCTCGCTCGCCTAGGTCTTCTCGTTCTCCTCCTCCCCCTCGACGTAGTGGTGATCATTATTCTCCTCCCTCTACAAGACATCATCACTCAAGGTTTCTGTCTGAACTCCATTACAACGCATCTGTGTGGACAAATAAACTTCGAATAACTATTCAATGCTCGCCATTTCTCTCCCAGGAAAGAAGGATATGATAGGAGGAGGAGGAGGAGGAGGTCCTACTCACGCTCACCCACCAGCAATGGCTCAAGGGGTCGCAGTGCCACAAGTAAGAGCTGCAGCTTAAGCCGTAGCCCGCCCAGAAGAAGCATTAGCCGTAGCCCGAGCAGAAACAGGAGTCCGAGCACTGGGAGAAGAAGAAGGAGCAACACACCTCTACCAGCGAGTAGAAACAGGAGTCCAAGACCTAGGAGACGAAGACGCAACACACCTCTACCAGCGAGAAGAAACAGGAGTCCGAGCCATAGGAGAAGAAGGAGCAACACACCTGTACCAGCGAGAAGTCGCGCAGCCCACGTGGGGAGCAGTAGGTCGAAGAGAGTTCAGGAAGCCAGTGATTGATTCTTCACTCTCTTAATAGTCTTGTCTAGTTTCTTAATGGTCGTCTCTCTTTTATAAAAACCTTTAACCTTCTTATAAATAAGTAGGAAGACATGGTGTAGATCTCAACTATAGATGTATGTAGTCCAGCAGGTTCCTAGTGGGGACTATGAAATATGTAAAAATATATATATATAAATAGCATTTATCTACTATTGGTTCTGATTCGTTCATATGAGTATGTGATGAAGTGCAGATGGTTGATGATATATAGAAAATGTAACTTTGCATGTGTGTGTGTTCCAACAGAGTTTGCATCCTACTTTCGTTTACTGCTACTCACTTGTTTGATGATAAGCCAGACTATGCTTATTTGAAGAAGACTCTCACCACAACCTTTTCATTCGTGAAGGCCATTCAAACAATGTTATTGTAACATCCCGAGTTGTGATATGTGAAAAGGCTTAAGAGAATTGATTTGGCTACCTATGTCACCAAAGTTGACTTACCTTTTCCGGAACACATCCTGAAAGAACTCCAGAGTTAAGCGTGCTTGAGCTGGAGTAGTGGAAGGATGGGTGACCTATCGGGAAGTGATTCGCGATAGCGTGCGAGTGAGGCCAAAGCATGGGGAAAGGTCGGGTGGTGATTGCAGGGTCAGTAAACAATGATTTCGAGCCTTTGGAAAACTAACGGACCGACCGTCAGACGGGATGGGGCCCACGGGCCGAGAGAGCGGGCGTGGGTGGCCCATTAGCCGTGGGCGGGTCGGGGCGTTACAGTTATATTATATTCCTCTGTTCTCTCGCTCTCTCTGTCCTGGTATATATTTATTTATCATTCTCTTCCTTAAAGAAAATATGCAGTTACATAGTGGTGTATAATTTACTCAGGGCTCGTTTGTATAGTATATTTTACCACGAAGCAGAAGACCAAGAACGTAAACGAATCTGCAGTTTCAAAAGACAAGCTTGTAAGTTTTGTTAAGGCTCTCCAGCAGAGAAGCCGGAAACTCGTCGTTTCGGATTACAAACGTCCCACCCAACTTCTCCCATCCTCTGCAACACACAAAACGGTAATTCAAATCCAAGAATGACGCCACAGTAATGTTCTCTGACAAAAACATACACAAACCACAATATCAAATTCCTCCAGGAAACACTTTAACTCTAAAAACAGATTCAAGAGAGTGTCTTTGTGGGGTGTTCTCTATGAAGACATTCAAGAACGTATCCGCAAACTAGAGGACATAAATTTATGGGAAAAGAGGATGAAACGCCAATTCAATGTGCTAAAAGAGACACACTTTGGAGGGAGGATCAAACCAAACCTGAAAAGCACAAATCTAGAAGGCTCCTCCTGGCTCAAAAGGAAATCGATTCGTTCTGAAACTCTACCCTCAGTATGAACTATTCCTCCATTTAAAAGTATCTCCAACGGCTTGCCTTTTGAGACACGAAACTGTCTTATGCAATACTCTTTTATTATTTTACTATTAACCTTGTAAATTTCATGATTTTGTTTTCTGACACAAATAATTTCTCACTAGTTGAAGAAAAATACCAATATGATAGTTAATATAATTAATTCCCTCCTCTAAATATTTGAAAATATAACATTTATGAATGTAAAACAACCAAAATTAGATCTATGAAGGGGACATTCTAGGGGACATTCTAGAAAAAAGAGGAAATTTTAGGCACAAAACAGTATTTTAAGAGTTTCTAGGGGTTAAAACGCAAAAACAATATAACCACTATAAAAACCCGCTCTTATTTGAGATCAAAAGGGGACTTTAATAGACGATTTAATCCCAATCTTCTCCAATCAATAGAGCAAAGCTTCGCCGTGCCGTTCGTCGTCACCACCGACCTCCGTTCTCCGGTAAGTTTATCTTCTTCCCCTCGGCTCTTTTCTCGGCCGCGATTCCATTCATCGATCGAGGCTCTTCCTTTGACGGTAGATTGTAGTAAAGACGGTAATCTCGATCGATTTTTCAAGGATCGAATCGAAAGTTTTCGCCTTTCGAAACTGTTTGCGATCTCAGTTAGTATTGCTCTCTTTTAGTTTTTTTTTTTCTCATTTGGAACAAAGATGACTTTTGTAGAGTTGTATCGTGAACGTAGTTATGTTCTTAAGTTGCAAGATTCATGAAGAAGGCCTAGTTCTTCTAGGTTTCAAGATTGAATGGTCTGCTGTCAGAGCTCTTGCCTAAGTCTCTTGCTTTTGTGTTGATTGACTGATAGAGAGGTACTGCAATGAGGGGAAGGAGCTACACTCTATCACCATCACCACCTAGAGGTCATGGAAGGCGAGGTCGAAGCCCAAGCCCAAGCCCTAGAGGAGGAGGCCGATATAGAGCTCGTAGCAGTCTTTTTGTTTGCCAACTAAGCCGTGATTGCAGGTAACATGACTTGATTTTTCTACTAGTTGTTTGGATACACCTCATATCTATGCCTGACGTTCTCGTTTATGTACTGTGAAGAAGACTTTAAGAAAGTTGATAACTTCGTTTGGTTTTGGTGAATATGCTTCCAATCTGTATCCTTTTTCAATTCTTCAGGGAAGGAGATCTCAGGAAGTCATTTAAACAGTTCGGTCCTCTCAAGGACATTCACTTGCCAAGGGATCATCGTACGGGGTGAGAGCATGTTTCCTAGACATGACATCATTATACGCTTTATTTTTACTTACTAAGGCCTTGCCAGAATCTTCTAATATGCGTTTATTAGAGCATAAAGTAAAAAAAAGAGCGTGGATTAGTCAATTTGGAATTAGTACTTATCTAGTCCTTGCTTAAGGAGAAGGATCCAGTTATGATATGTTAATTGAAGTTGTTGAGGTTTAACAGTGAATCTAAAGAATTGGAAGACATCAAAAGAAGTAATTAGAGTCCTTTTGAAGATGTTCTTCTATATGGTAGTGAAGAGTTCAAGTGAAGTTTGGGTTGTATTCAAAATTTGAAGATGAATCAAAGTCTTGAAGAAGTCAATTCTTTATACTGAAACTTGCGAGTTTTAGCAGGCAAGTGCTTACTTATTTTCATGTTTATCCTGTGATATATTGTCTGTTGCAGGGGATATCATATTGCTAATTATTCCTCAACAGAGGCTTGTGTTGTAAAGTGGTTACACCTTCGTGGTCTCATTTTGTATCTTTAAATGTAGATATCAGAGAAGGTTTGGCTTCGTTCAATTTGAGGATCCTGCTGATGCTGCTGAGGCAAAAGATCACATGGATGGTTACGTTCTTCTTGGCCGTAAGATGGCTGTTGAATTTGCTGAAAATAACAGGAAGACACCGACTAAAATGAGAGCAAAGCAGCGTGGTGATGGAAGGTGCTTTTGGAGCGTTTCTCTTTCTTTTTTGAACTTTTATGTTTATCAATTGAATTTTAAGTTTTTTAACATTCTTTTTGTGTTTGTGGGAGAATTAGGTTTCGGGATAGAAGGCGTAGTTCCCCTCGTTACCACTCTCGCTCGCCTATGTCTTCTCGTTCTCCTTCTCCTTATAGAAGACGTCACTCAAGGTTTATGTCTGAACTCCACTACAACACATCTGTGTGGACAAAATAAACTTCTCCACTCGAGTAACTATTCAATGCTCACTATTTCTCTATAGTCGCAGGAAAGAAGGATATGATAGGAGGAGGAGGTCCTACTCACGCTCACCCGCCAGCAATGGCTCAAGGGGTCGCAGTGCAAGTCCAGCCACAAGTAAGAGCCGCAGCATAAGCCGTAGCCCCAGAAGAAGCATTAGCCGTAGCCCACGCAGAAGAAGTATTAGCCGTAGCCCGAGGAGAAACAAGAGTTCGAGTCTTAGGAGAAGAAGGAGCAACACACCTATACCAGCGAGCAGAAACAGGAGTAGGAGACCTAGGAGAATAAGGAGCAAAACACCTGTACCACCAGCGAGAAGCCGCAGCCCACGTGGGGAGCAATAGGAAGACAGTTCACCAAGCCAGTGATTGATTCTTCACTCTGTTAATAGTCCTCTCTAGTCTTTATGGTTGTCTCTCTTTTTTTTTTTCTTCCTTATCCTAAGACAAGGTTATGATGATCTGAAAAGATGAGATGTATGTAGTGTCCAATCTTGGCTTCATGTGTTTTGATGATCAGTATTTTTGTAGGAACTTTATTTTACTACAATGATGTCATCTACGTAATGAATATGCTTTCTTAGAACCAAGTTTCAAATATTTTGTAGTTTTTTTACTTTTGAGAGAATATTTTTTAATCAACTTTTGAGAAAAAAATTTCTCCCATAAAATGTATATTTTTAGCCAAAACCATAAAATGTAGGGAAATTAGGCCAAAAAACCCTAAAAAAAATTATAATTCACTAACTAACAAAACTTCACCCTTTCTTCTCTTTTTTTTTCTATCTATTTTAATCCTCTTACTAAAAATTTATTTTCCCTATATTTTTTGGTCATTTCACAAACAAACCCTAAAATGTATTATATGGTATAATGAAATGTAAGAAAATTGAAGTTTATTATTTATTTTAATTTTTGTGAATTTGATATTTTACGCAAAATTTAGAATAATCTCCGCTGATGATGTAAATATTTCTAAAAATAGTATATAAATAAATTGCAATTAACCACGAAACATATTGGAAAAAGATAGTATAAAAATCTTTACATGATTGGTAAAATATGGGGTGATTGGTTGGGTTTTATCACCTTATTTTAGATTTATTTACTTTTAAATCACTAAAATTTATCAATCATGTTGTATCTTCATTTTTAATAGTTAAAGCCTACATCAAATTTCTATAAACTTTTACCAATCACTAGAGCCGATGTCCGCGCTTCGCGCGGAATACATATATAATTAAAGTAATGTTTTATTAAAATTTGGAGTTTTAGTTTCTGAAAATGTGAGTTAAGTTTTGTTTTTTTTGGATGTGAAGACGTAGAAACAAAATAGTTTGATAGTAAAAATAAGTAATTGTCCAAAGGGAATAGAATCCGGTAGATAACAAAAAAAAATTAAAATAAGATAAGATGTAGACAATGTCTGTGAAGTATATTATGAATGATCTTGTAGAGCGGCCACTTTCTATTGCGGGCGGACCTATAGATAAAAACAATTTTGTTAGTACATCTTAATTATTGAGTTTGAAGAGTTTCGGGTGGGCAGACTTACTGGTAGTTTGCATTTTATGGTATAGACAGTTGTTTAAGATTTCGGGAAGTCTGCTCTGGGTGATCATCGGATCGTGATTCTGGAGGAGAAAGAGAAAGGAATTTAGTATTTTTGTATAATGTTGTGTATTGGGTTGCAAATAATATTGGATTACCTGGTAGGTGCGATAGACTGTTGTATATTTCTTTGTGGACAATGTTTTTAACCCTTCCTATCTTTTGATCTTTTCCTTGTATAATTTTGAGGCCTGACTTGGTAGTAACTCGGGAAAGACCAACATAGAGCTGTCCATGGGTGAAAACGGGCTGTGGCAAATATAGTATGACATCTTTCAAACTCTGACCCTTACTTTTGTTAATTGTCATTGCGTAACATAGCCTGATTGGAAATTGCCGCAGATGGAGCTGTTCGGGAATAAGTAGAATAAGTAAATGAAATTATTTTGTTGGAGCAAGTAGTCGAGACATGTCTCTATTATATTTGGGCTTTTAATAATTGAAAAATATAGAACATTGCTGGATTAAGTGATTTAATTTTGTGTATACCTTTCACTTTATTCCGTACTCCTAGTGGACGTCCGCGTTTACATTTCGTTGTGTTCGAACTTGATGACTCTGATATTGGTAAGAAAAATATTACTAATAAATTAAGTTATGATTATAACAAATAAAATTTAATAAGATGTCAAATAATTCGAGACTATGACTTTCCTTGTTTTAATATATGTGAATTTCCATAATAAGATGTCAAATAATTTAATATCAGTTTTTTTTTTGTTTTAAAATATTAAGTAAGTTTAAACATTCAATTAACATCTGAGGGTTTGGATTTTAAGATCTGAGGTACGGGTATGGATTTTACGATCTGAGGTAAAGGTATAAATAGGGATCTAGATATCATTGAGACGGAGAGGGTATGTGGAAGGTCTGTGGGGATCATGAATGGAGGATTTATGAGAGCACATTGAAGTACCATCACTCTCGTCGGAGGCGTTATGGGGGATGAGTTGGGGGAGAGGAAGAGAATCACGAAACAGAGCGAGACGCCGCTTAGGGTTAGGGATGATGATTTCAGACGAAGGGGCGATATAACCCGAACCGTAAGAGCGTCTCTGGATTTGTCTGGGAGTTGGGCTTAATGAGCTGTGACACAAAATACATATGAAGAGAGGCAGGGAGATGAGGCTATGGACTGGGCCGTGATGATTTTGTTTTTTTTTTTAATTTCAAGCCTACTTCGTTATGACCTGGCATATTGGTTGATCCTGATTATTTTGCCCATGTGCATAGTCTTAGGAAGCTAGAATTTAGCTTCTTTTATATAGTGGGATGCTTTAGCTTTATTTATAAAGTTACAGCAAAAAAAAAAATTGAGCAAAAAAAAAACTAAAGCAATTTTTTTTAATGTATTTTAGGTTAAGAACCTAAAGCTTTCTTTTATACGCTGTAAAATCTATAAAATAAAAAATTATATAATATCAAATAAATTAGATAATCATAATTAAAAATATCTATAAATATTTAATTTAATTTTCCGTGTTGTAAAAATTATTGAAACATTTTAAATAACATATATATTACATATCACATTTCAAATAACAGTAAACTTTGATAATTTATAAAAAAATATTAATATAAATTATTGATAAAAAATAATTATTTTATATATACATCACAGATTTTACATATTTTATTTTAAAATAGCTACAACCTATAATTTACAGATACAACTTATAATTTACAATTACAACAAATTTACCTACCGCTAAACTTTTACAACTATAATCAAATTGCTGCTCTTGTACAGGAAATTAAATCGACTCCCATAACGTTGAATCATGAAGCTGATGGAGTGAAATGAAAACTGGGACCTGACTCTTATGGTGATCGTTTTATCTCCGCTGAAGTTTGGCAACAGATACGAAGTCGCAAGGGCAAAGTGCCTTGGAGTAAGCTAGTTTGGTTTCCATAACGTGTACCCCGTTACGCGTTTTTCACGTGGTTAGCTTTCCGTGGCAGGCTCTCTACAGGTCATCGCACTAGCAAGTGGGGTAGTCCGCAATGGTGTCTCTATTGTGGTGAGCCAGATGAGACTAGAGACTACCTCTTTTTTGCATGCCCTTATACCTACACACTGTGGCTCAAGGTTGTAGGGAATCTGTTTGGGGCTGAGCCTGATCCGGATTGGGGCATCAATATCTTGTGCCTTCAGACTGGTACCTATGATCGGATAACGTTTATATTGCTAAGAATGGTTCTTCAGGTTACCATCTATTATATTTGGAAGGAGAGAAACGGCAGGAGGCACAATAACACTGCAAAACCGGTGGATCAGTTAGCTCGTATAGTCGACAAGGCAATGCGAAACCGCATCTCATCCACTAGATACTTCCGGAAGCCGAAGTTCAGGGATCTGCTTTGTAGATGGTTTGGAGCTCATCTCACTTAAATCTCTAGTTATTATTTTTTAGCCATGTGAATCTTGTAAATACATTCTTTTACTATGATCAATAAATTTAACATTTCATCAAAAAAAAAAAACTTTTGCAACTAAATTTTAGAGCTACGGTTGAACCAATCATCACCATATATGCATAAATATTCTTTTATGGAAAATAATTAAATGTGAAATCACGCGATCATATTTTGAATCATATGAAATAAATGCTATCTGAATTTTATTATAATCTAAAGCCTCGTAGAAAAATAGTAGTATAAATTAATTATTAAATAGTATAATATATTTTTTAAACAAATGGCTAGAAAATTGAAGGAGACTTAGTGTTTCCTTTTAACGACGACGAGAGGTAAAGAAAGTGTAATTCACAATCTAAACTCTTTAGTAGGGGGTAGTGTTTTGAAACCCGACCCGGATCCGGGGTTAAACCGGTAAATTCGGTTTGGGTTTTTTGAAAAACCCAATATTTGGAAACCTGGTAAACCCGGTAAAACCCGGAATCCGGTACTGGTTGAACCATTGGTCGAACCAATAAATAACTTTTACTTCTTTTTTTTTTAGTTTTTAATTTTGTTTTATATTCTAAGTTTCCAATTAAGAAGTTAGGTACTGACAAAAAAAAAGTTATGTTTTTTTTTTTCAGTTTTATATTTATGATTTTTAGATTTTGATGAAGATTTTACTATGTCACCTGAAGAAAATAAAGTGAACGATGATGGTAGAGAGAACCAAAATTAGTTGATGTTATTTGGTGTTAGTTTATTTTCGTTATTGATAATTTATTACAATTATCTTTTACTTTTGGTTTATTTTGTATTTGTAGTTTAATTTATTCTTCCAATTAGACATTTAAATATTTATAAATTTTATGTTTTGATTTATTTTAGATGTCATAACTCTTATCTTGTTAGAAAAAATTTTAAATAGTCTAAACTATTTTTTTTTGATATTTTGTATGTCAAATGAAAATAAAAATATAAAAAGAGTTTTTAAACATAAAATATATACATATCCAAACTATTATTTTATGTTTTAATAAAATTAGAAAATATTAAATTTTAGTTTCTATATTTTTATTTACATAGCTGATATATTATTATATAAAAAATTAATTAATTTATTAATCTATGGTTGAGCCATTGACCCAACAACCCGGTAAACTGTTCGGTTCAATGTTATGGTAGGGTTTAAAAACATTGGTAGGGGGTTTAGGGTTCTCCTCCCTCGCAATACATGGGCCGCTTCTAAAGTTCTGACTTTTTATTCTTTTTTTTAAATAAGATATATAAAAAAGGGGATTTTAAACCTAAAACCCGAGAAAGGAGCAAAACGGCCGCCTGAGAGAGCAGCAGTAATGGCGAAAGGCGACGATGCTTTGGCGAGGAAGAAGAACAAATCCAACCGTAAGAAGATGAATCGCAAGAACGATTCCGCCACCGTATCCACTCGCATCGCCGCAATCATCGCCGCCAAGAAGCGCCGCCAGACTGGCAAACGCAGCATGTGTCAGGTCTAATCATCTACGAGAGCTTTGAAATCGAAAAATGGAAGTTTATTAGAAGAATCAAGTGTGTTGACTGAATTTGAGTATGTTTATATTGAATCTTAGGGAGTGTGCATAGTGAATCTGAGTATCTGTGTGATGAATTTGGGAATGTGTCTAGTGAATCTGATTATGTGTTTGATGAATTTAGGAATGTTTCTTTTGAATCATAGGGTACAATCATCTCTCTACGAGCGTTGAAATGAAAAATGGAAGTTTATAGATCAAATAATCTGTTTGTTGATATTGAGTCTGTGTTTGATGAATTTGGGAATGTTTCTATTGAATAATAGGGAATGTGTTTTAGCCTTCCTACACCTGAAGACCCCTTCAATGAAAAGCTGGGCAAAGTGGACATTGCCAAAAAGAAAAAGAAAAAGGCCAAGGCCAAGACTAGAGATGCTCTTTCAGTGAATAAATCTCTTAGACAAGCCAAGAAACCATCTCGACTGTCCATTGGCGGTCCACCTAAGTTTCTGATGCTGTGCCTGAGCGATATAGAGAGCTCCTTTCATCAGCTTGAGAAGCCTCTCTTCACTAGCACTTGGGGGATTGAGTTCTGGAAATCTTTTCATTCTGGAAAAGATGTTGTTGAGACTAGTGGAACATCTTCCACCCTTGAACAAATCGCATGGATCGTTTCAACTGCCACTGATGCTATTTCTACACGGGAGAAAGACGAGGAGAATCCACTGAGCAACAGCCCTTTTCTGTTGTATCTCGTACCATCTCAGTCCAAAGCCGCTCAGGTTAGCACCACTTGTGACTGTCAGCTGTTTTTATTTACCAACATTCTTATGGACCTTTTGTTTATTGTCATGATGCTTAGGTTCGATCGGTTTGCAAGGCACTGAAACGTCTTGGAGTTCATGCAGTGAGCTTACACAATGGAGCCGAGCTAGATCATCAGATTTCTGGGTACATCTTACCAATCCATTATATTTCTCTTTCTCGTTTTACACAGATTACAGGCTGTTGCTAGTTTGCTACGTGGAGAAGGATCTTTTTTTTTCCTCTAATTCTGACAAGCTGTTTTTTTTGAGCTGTAGATTAAAAAGCTTAGAACCTGAATTTCTAGTTTCCACACCTGAGAGACTTTTGGAGATTGTTGCCCTCAAGGGAGTTGATATATCGGGGGTTTCGTTGCTGGTATGCTCCTGTTTACTGTTTAGCTATTCTGCTTCAGTTTCGTTGCAGTTTTTTTTATAGGTTCTTATGGGATCGATCAGTCTCTCTCTAACTCCATGTAGCATGGCTATGGAGCTCTTCATCCTATATACAAGAGTTTTTTTTCCAACACACTGCTAATTGAAATCTCATATCTACACAGGTCATTGATGAACTAGGTTCACTTTGCGCCAGTGGTTATCTAGATGCGGTGAAATCCATTAAGCAGGCCATTTCCAGCGAGCACCGATCAATAGTTTTCAACGACAGTTTTAGTGCTTCCTATATTCCAGCCGTCCAGAGTCTTTTGGGGAGATCAGTTAACAGACTTTCCCTCAGTGATTCTGTAGCCAGCCAAGCCTCTTGTATTATCCAGACTGTAAATGTCTGCGCCTCAGAGAAAAAAAAGCTGCAAAAGGTACGCTATTTGTTACATTATTTTTTTTAATCTATAAACAACGTTTGCTCAAGTTTAGACTTCTCTATTTACATTAGCGAGATTAGCCTTGTATTTTGAGCAGCAGTAAACACATTGTCATCCATCAATTTGTTGCATTTTTTATTTGGCTGTCATATACTTTACTTAGGAACTGTCCACTGAAACCAAAAAGCAAACGTTTGATATTTTGTCAGTTCTCAGAAGTTCTGGATTCAACAACATCTTCAAGGGGAATAAACATTGTTGCAAAGGAGGAAAGTTTCAGAAAGTTGACAGCTCTACTTAAGCTCAAGGGTCTCTCTGTTGTAATAGCCAACAGTGAGCCTACAATTATCCCAGCAATCACAAAGAGGTAAAGGGAGCTTCTCTCAACTTTTGGTGTATTATTTATAAAAGACCATTAGCTCCTTGTTGTTCTTACAGTTTGTCCTCTTTATGGTTTCGGTAGGGGAGGACAGTTGGCATACTTGATTGATATTGAACAGTTTGATTCAACCGGAATGAATAACTTTGAAACCGTTCTACTTCCTGATTTTGTTCCATCGTTCCAAACATACGTTGAGATACTGACAAGTATGGCTAGAGACAGTGTTCGTGGTGTGCTACACAGCTTTGTAACAGAAGAGGAGGATGTGTCTGGTCTGGCTGGTTCATTGGTGAATGTTCTCGAGGATTGTGGCCAGTGCGTGCCTGACTCTTGGAGGAATCTGTCTGCTTCTATGTCTGATTGATTAAAATTGTTGTTTCCCAATACTCTTTGAAGTTACAATGGTTTTTACTTACTGAAAGCTTTAGCTGCAGAAAACTTTGGTTAAAGTGATTTAATTTTGAGTATTGAGGTTTTTTGTTCTTCTGATATCTGCCTTATCTGATTGCAATCATATGGTTAAAGTGGAGTTTGCGTCAAGTTGTTCAGTAAGAGACTTAATGGGTCCAGACTGTTGTGCAAGTTGTACAGCAGAAGATTGTGACAACAGTCTAGGTTCTCAAGACTCGAGAGTCTCTCTTAATAAGAGACCTCTAGATTATTGTACGTAGCTGCTCCTGTTTTAAATCTTGCTTCGTAAAGCAGTTAATCAGTGTCTTATCTTTAATCACTGAACTTTATGATTATCAGGACATAAACGAACTGATATAGAGAGCTTATTTGGACAATGTTAGCGGCGGCCAGTTACAAAGACGTTTGTTTTCTGTGTCCATGTAAAAGTAATGAGAACTTAAATGCTACAGTATGGTCCCTTCTATGCATCACATGGCTTTCTTGTCTGGAACATCCCACATACCCAATCTTTATCCCTTTAAGGTTAGTCTATTATGTATATAGAGAGTGGAGGTTAATCTACTATACGCGAAAAGAAACTAGAGATTAGCGAGTGGGTGGTTTGTTTTGGGTTCCTATGTATGTTTTAAACACTTAAATCTCAAGGGAGATTGCTTCACATATTACATGTCCTTTTTTATTGCAAATAAAGTTGTCTAGTTTATTCAAGTGATTATCATTTATTGTGGGGTCATCTTTAGCTTTCTTTTGGTGGTGAGTCACATGGAAACTCATGTTGCCTTAAGGCACCGTAACACCATGGTAATGATAATGATGTCGCATCTTAGTGCCTCCACACATCCTTCCAAATACAGCTCATCGCATGATTGGTTGCTCTTAGACAATTCCGAAGTATCCCTTCTGTCTTATTGATCTTTTGAATCAATGAATTTGATATTTTGTAACTTCAATTAACAAGTTACGATGGATTTGTGGACATATAGTAAGATAAACGAGTCCATAAAACAGTCTGAAGAATTTTGATACATACAAGCAGATAGAAACAGATAGTTACATTAAGAATAATACAACACTCTATAACAATATAATCAAATCACACACAAACTCATTAACAAAAACAATAAAAATAATGAACCGAAAAAAGAATGATAAATGTGTGTTTTTGGCTCAAAAGAGAAGACCAGATGCCAAAGCAACAACGGATGCAAACAATGCTGGTACGAACATGGCAGCATCAGAAGTTGGACTTGGAGCAGGAGCATCTACGGTGGCGGCAGCTGCTTGTCCTACAGCTGAGAAAGCCACTGCAACGACCATGAAAACGACCATCATCTTCATTGCCATTGTTTATGTTTGATGTTTGTAGAAGAACAAGAATTTATAAGAGAGATTTTTTTTTTTTTTGTGAGTATTGTGTTGTGTTATGATGATAATAGTTTGTGGGGATGGTATTGTCTATTTATACAACAATTGAATGAGACTTTCACAGCTGGCAAATTGGCTGTCTCTTGGCCCAAACGGCCAAACCACACTCTTTCTCACCCACTATCCTTTTTTTCTTTCCAACCTCACAATTGTATTTAAAAATACTTTTACTTTAATTTTTTTCATTAATAATAAATTTGTGTGTTCATTGACATGAGTAGAGTTCAAAAGAAATCAAGTTACGTTAATTGTTTTTTTTTTCTTTTTCTTTTAACTTTTGCTTTAAGAAAACTAAGAAAATCAAAGTTAGATTTACAATACTATAGGTTTACTATTTCTAGAAATTGTAAGAAGTAGCATATTTTATCGTCACACAAACGCATTTTTATATTAAATTATAGTAGCATGTTTGCTGTAGAATAATCTTCATTGATAGTACTATATATTTTGGGGAATATTTCTTCAAGAAACACTTTGTAATGTTTTTCATTTCATTAAAGGTTCAGGTAGCCGTTTTAAGTGTTTTCTTGAAATTGGGGAAAGCTTGTATCAACTTTCACACCAAACTGTGAAAATGACCAGCAACCCCACTACAAAAAAAAAAGAATTAATATTTTTATGACTGTTTATTTTATTTTATTTTTGTCTTTGATCATTGAGTACTGTATTACAAATAGTATATTCATTGAAGAAAAAAAAATTCAAATTGACCAAAGAGGAAGAATGATAAATAGCTAGCTGGAAAAACTTACCAAACAAACAAACAACTATGCATAGTCATATGCTCAAGGCTGGACTGTCTTTGTTGACCATATCAGACGAAGTCTTTGCCGCCGTTTTTTTTTTAGCATTTCGAAATTAAAACGAGTTATTCTCTCTCTTTTACTTTTCTATGAGTGTTTACAATTTCATTATGAGTTATCAGTTATCACTAACGGTTGAAGTTTTAACTCAGCAAAAGTTTAAGGAGTTGTTTAAACAAGGCCGCAAGAGAAAGTGAGATTCAAATGTATGTTAATTCTTAAAATAAGAAGTGAAAACTTTTTTGACGATTGACCAACGCATTATGCGTTCCAAGTTGGAACATTTTTACTTTGAAATGTAATGGACCGTTGGTGGGATTCAAATCTAGTAAATTTCTCCAGAACTCTGTTTATAAATCTTTGCTTGCCTCCTTTTTGATGTTTCTTATGAGGACTGTAAAGAAACAAATTCACCAGTTGTTAAGAATACACTATTATAATATAGATAATTGTGGCTGAATAGAATATAAACAAATATGGGTGAATTGGTAAGATAACTATTTTGAAAATATTAGACAGATAACCATGTAATAAAATATGAGGTTTGATGTGACAGTTTGGCATGAAAATAGACCAGCTACTCTTTTTCTACCTGTGAAGGTTTGGCAAATGTGATATTTAAATTGATACATAGTATAGACTAATATATTTACCCATTTTTGTTATAATTTCGTCTTTTTCTTGTTATATTCTATTCTTTAGATTTTCTCTTTACTCACCAGAACCACATTTATTCGCCCCTTAAAAGATAAATTCGAGCAGTTAGAGAGTTGACACCAAAGGATAATAACAGTAATATGAATCATAAAAACTATACTATACTATATGTGTTTGACAAATAGTATAGAATAATCCATTTATACAAATAGCATATTAGTAAACATAATTGACTTACTAACTGCACTAGCATCTCAAGTAAAATAAAAACATCCAACCCATGGAGCACAATAAGGACCAAAACGTATTACAATTCTCCATTATCAGTTGTCCTAGTAAACCTAAACAAAAAGAAAAGAGAGAAAAAGATAAAGACGAGAAGAGAAAAAAAAAGAAGGACAAAAAAATGAAGAGAATAAGAAGGAATGAAGAAAAAAAGAAAGTGGAGAAAGATAAATAAAAAAATATTGTAAAAAACTATATTGTATCACTAAAACTAAATAGTATATAATATATATATATATATATATATATATATATATATATATATAAATATGTTCGCCTCTCTCCTGTGATGCCACGTCATCAAGTCGTGCGTTATGGGAGTGACACGTGTCTCATTTTATATTTAGGGCCAAAATAAAACAAAAGACTGTCAGAGGTAATTGAACTCAACACCTCCAGCACTGGTATTTTCTCTTAGAACCACTAGGCTAAAGTCACTTTTTATAAATATGTGGCCGCGAAAATACTTATTATCGTGTCGGCTGGAAGTCCATGCTTCTTTTGCTTGTGGTCAGGGCCGGCACTGAACTGACGTCAAGATGAAGATCGTGAAGTTAAAAACTTTGCTCCAAACAGTTTTGCAATGTTTCCAACCTTTATAACTTGATGCATATAATATATATCAAAATACATTTGTTGTACACACTTTTATTAGTTTTGCTTTTAAAAAAAGGTATTTGCAGTTATAAATGTTTTGTGCTAGTGAAGTAATGGTTGAAAAACATCTATACATATGTCATTTTAAAATAACACTCAACTTCTCTATATAGACATATTATATTCTAGACTAAATATCTTCTCTTTTAAAAATATAGAGAACAGTTTTTTTAGTCTACAAACAACTGTTGTAGAGCAAGTATGCATTATACAAAATAATATATATTTAAAATCCATACGCAAAAACATAAAAGTTGATATAGGCATCTTTCTGACACATGCACACTCCACTATGAATAAGAATTAAAAAAAAACAGTATTGTCATCAAACTTTATCACAAATCCACATTTGTACATCTATAATTATGAGTTGGACAGTTAGTTAATTTGATACAATACCAAAGCAAGAATAATCGAAAAACAACTATACCACCGCATACTAATAAGTAATACATAACAGATAACCAAATTCTTAAATCTTAAAACAAATGTCAACTCGAGCATTTAGTGAATATCAAATTAACTAATATTCCGCCCGTAAGGCGGGCCTATCCTAGTTTAAAATATAATATAACCAATTACATATTGGTTGTTCGAGGAGAGAACAAAATGAAAATATAGAAAATATGAGAGAAGATCTAGACAAATCAATTCATATAAAATTATTTAATCTATATATTTAAATATGGGGTATCATTTGAAACAAAAATTAGACTATATTATATGAATTTACGATATAGTATAGCATTTATAACTCGATTTTCTTACTCTAACATGATATATCAAATGTTATAACACACACACATATATATTTTTTAAAAAAATTTCAAAACACATCATAGATAAAAAAAAATCTACATCTTTTGTGAGTATTTTTTGAATTTGAGTAATTGTTTTTAAAGAAGCTAGAATATAAAATAAGATTAGAGGAGAAAAAAATTTACAACAAATAAAAAAAGAAAGAAAAAACAAAACCAATACATATGCTTATGCAGAGGGGTATAATTGTAATTACTACATAATATATATTGTGTATCCTAGCCATTTAGTTCCTATGGTTATTTTCCTAATTAATTTTTAATGGTTATAATTGCCAATTTCTCAACAAAAATCTGTTTGGAGATTTAAAAAAATATTTATTTATTTTTTGTATTTTTGTATTTTAGTATTTCCAATCTGCGGCCAACCCGAACGTTGTAACGGAACCTAGTACATTGGAACTTAAGAAAGCAATATGGAAGCTCAAAGCCCCACGAAAACTTAAACATTTTCTATGGCAAGTTATATTAGGGTACCTAGCGACGACGAAGCAACTTAAAGAGAGACATTGTGCTAATAAAAGTATATGCGTTCGATGCGGTGACGAAAATGACTATCAATCACACAATCTTTGAGTGCCCAACGGCCCTCCAATGTTGGGCTCTATCCAATATACCGTCTTCTCTGGGGCTGTTCCCGTGTAACTCTCTATACTCAAACATAGACTTCTTGTTATTTCGTGCTAAGGAAACTGGAGTGAGGTCAGAGGCACTGGCTGCATTCCCATGGATCGCCTGGTATATCTGGAAAGCGCGTAACAAGAAGATCTTCAAAGACAAGGATATCACGCCGATGGACTCAATGCAACTCGCGGTTAAAGAAGCTGCGAGTTGGACACTAGCGCAGAGAATACCGGAAGACACGGAGGGAGACAGCGACAAACAACGAAGAACACGACACAAGACTAGTATGCAAGAGCTTCCCGCAGTTAGATGGAGATGTCAAACTAATGCATCTTGGATTAATGAAAGAGACAGAGTCAGGATGGGCTTCGTACTGCTGGAGGACGACATACCGACCCTATTTGGAGCACAGGGACTAAGTGCTGCCATGTCCCCACTCCACGCCGAAGCCGAAGGGCTATTGTGGGCAATGCAAGAAGTGCTGAGGCAAGGAACCAGAGCGGTACGTTTTGACTCTGATTGTGAATAACTAATTAAGCTGATAAGGGATGACGAAGATTGGCCTGCAATGGCATCTGAATTAGACGAGATCAAAGCTTTATCGGCTGAGTTTATCGATTTCTCCATAGCATATATTCCAAGAGCTGTGAACATCCGTGCGGACACTCTTGCCAAAGGGGGAAGATCACGCGTTTTCGGATCATCGTTCGTCAACTGCTTTGCACCAAGTTGGCTAGCTCCAAATGCTGGCCAAGAGGTTGCTAACTAGTTTCGTAAAAGTTTTTATTTCCGATATCAAAAAAAAACAATCAGATTCAATAACTTTAGAGACTTTTGAATGATTAATTTTTTTAAAAAAAAAGTCTAATTGGTAAAAAAAAAGTTTTAGAAACTTTATAATCCCACAAAATCCTCAAAGTCCTAACAACAACCGGAGCCCATGTATTAAAAGAAAAGGAAGATAGGTGTGAAGAGTAAGAGAGATGAAACGAACATTCAGGTAATATTTTTTTGAGAAAATTGTTTTTTTAGACCAAAAAAATAATAATTATGTTCTATTAGAATAATCTCATATTATTTATGTTTCATTAGGCTAAATATTTTCAAAATGACAATAATACTCTTAATTTCAATTATAAATTCACAATTACAATTAACAAAACAATTGTCAAATATTAAAATATAATAAATAATTAAAATGATTAAAATAAAAGAAAACATTAAAAATCCCCAAATAAAAATGCTATTTTTTAATTTTTAATTTAAAAAACGATTTTTTATTAAAAATTAATTTTTAAAAAGTGATTAAAATAAAAGATAACATTAAATTGATTTTTAATATTTTTTTTTTGAAAATCAATTTTTAATAAACGGAAACAGAATTATTTCCAAATATTTTCTTCCCATATTTTCAAATAATTAAAGTGATTAAAATAGAAGAAAACATTAAAAATCCCCAAATAAAAATGGAATTTTTTTAACTTTTAAAAGTTTTAATTTAAAACAAATTAAATCAATTTATTTAATTTTTGCAATTTTTAAAAAGTGATTAAAATAAAAGAAAATATCAAATTGATTTTTATTTTCTTTTTGAAAATCGATTTTTAATACATGGAAACATAATATTTTCAAATATTTTCTTCGCATATTTTCGGAATTGATTATCTTTATCCGTAGAATTTGTATTATACTTATAGTAGAATACAGTAAATATGTTTGAAATCGATTTCTAAAGGTTTTAGATTTATAGTAATTTGTAAATTCTTATTTCTACATATTTTAGATTTATAGTAATGTGTAGTTTCTGATTTCTACAGATTTTAGAAGAGAGGATAAGTGCGGAATGTGTATACTAAATAGATCACATATTCTAAACATAGTAGATTCAATAAAAAAATAGATTTCATTTTCTAATTCGTAGAATGCTAATTCTACTTTATTTATAAAAAAATATGAAATTATTGTTTAAATATTTTTAGAACTAGAAAAAAATACCACTAAGTTGATATAGATATTTCATTAGTATTTGCTATTTTTGAAAAAAAAAATTGTTTGTAAAATTATTTATTTCATTTATATTTGAAAATACTAAATGGCATTAGAGGCAAAAATTGTACAAAATAAAAATTAACCTAATGAGACATAGTTATCATTTTTCGTTCTAAAAAAGTAATTTTCCCTTTTTTTTTCTTACATGATTCTTACAAAATATTTAAGCGTTGTATACAGACTAGAAAACTAATATTAATATGATAGTAATGAAGAAAGACATACATTAACATATAGATATGTGAATATGAAATGGAAGAATATAAAATGTTTCGATTAAAAAAAAGAATATAAAATGTTAATGAAATGGATTATTAGAGGCCATAGAGAGAGAGAGATCTGGGGAAGGCCTATCTTAGCCTTAGCCCAAGTTTGAATAATTTTTCATTTTTGAAAAGGGTTCAATATAACCCCAGGCGTAGCTTTGGCACGTGAATACCACTGCTATGGAAATATTAAAGGGCTTTAGAATTAGCGCGTGGTTCGAAATCTTGACTGTCTTAACGTGTAACGTGTTCCCGTCAAAATTACATACGTGTCATAATTTCATTTGCTACTATCCATAACAAAACAGGCTAAAGTCTTTTTAACTTCTAGAAATCCATCTCACCGTACGTTTCATATCCGACGGCTAAACAATGAAGATGAGCAAAATAGCCAAAAAGGTGAGTGAGCGTACAAGAGAGGTTAAGCAGTTTCTTTTCCTGTGTGTAAAGAAGATAGAGAACAAGACCTGTAGAGAGCAAAATAGAAGACAGTGTTAAATCTACACTCTTCCTTGGTGGAGTTTGAATCTAATCTTCTGAGAAAAAAAAAAGGATCAAAACTTTAATTTTATTTCTCTCTATTTTACCAAAAAGTTCCTGTCTTTGGTTTCATGAAGTTTCACTCTTGTAAGTGTTCTCTATGCAATTTTCTCTGTATATATAGTGGTTGATTTGAGTTTTATAAATTTGAAAAATGGATCTTTCTTCTGCTGTTAATACTCTCTAATTCCATTTATAGAACCTATAATTTGAAGAATAGATCCTAATTTTATTATACTGTTTTGGATATTGCTGTTTTGTAGAGTGATTCTGGTATTGTGGAAGCTAAAGCCGCTGAGTTTAAGTTGCAGATCTTGAGGTTAGTGAGTCTTTTGTTTTGTACTGATTAGTTCAGATTAGTCTTCTTTATCTCTGTTGTGCATTTAATCTTATAGAAAGGCTGGAACTTTCTTAGTGTTGCTGTGATCTTTTTTGTTGTTGTCTATTGTCTGGAAGAATGTTTTAATGTGTGAGTATGTCTCTTTGTTTGGTTTTCTGTAAGGTTCTTAAAGTATTGTGCAATGGAAGAAGTGAAAGGACAAAGAGGAAACGGTACCACTGATGCAGATTTTGTGTTGCAATGGGGGGAGAGGAAAAGAGTTAGATGCATGAAAGTGAAGAAAGATCAAAGCCGCAAGTCATCTGATTGTTTGTCTAATAAGCGCAAACTCATTTCTCGTGCTGTCTCTTCTGAGAGAGGCTCTCCTTCTCGTCATCTTAACCGTCCAAACAAGTAAAGCTTGATTCAGTGCTTGTGTTCTCTCTTTTTGAGTGATTTGTTTCTTTAGTTTTTTTATGTTTTGTCTCTTGGGTGATAGGGTTGTAGAGTCTCCTGGTAACGTGAGGAGATCGTTTGTGGCGTCGCCTGAGAAGGAAGATAGGTACTACACAACGAGGGGTTCAATGGGTGTAGATGAGAGTGGGAAGATTATAAAGGAACCTGTGAAGGAGACCAAGAAGCATGTGTGGCCAAAGTTGTTTATAACTTTGTCAAATAAAGAGAAGGAAGAAGATTTCTTGGCTATGAAAGGGTGTAAGCTTCCTCAAAGACCCAAGAAACGAGCCAAATTGGTTCAGAAGACTTTGCTTGTGAGTCCCCTTCATCACTTGTTTTTTTTTAATAGTCTCATTGTGATGCAAATCTCATGAGTATGTTATAATGTTTTTTATGTAGCTGGTGAGTCCAGGTACTTGGCTATCAGATCTTTGCAAAGAGAGGTATGAAGTAAGAGAGAAGAAGACTTCAAAGAAGGTATCTGATCTTGTCTCTTTCTGCAATTAAGTATGTTAGAAGACTTAGTTTATTTGTGGATGCAAAGATGATGTGATTGATAATCTCATGTTCTTATGAAGCGACCAAGAGGATTGAAGGCAATGGGGAGCATGGAGAGCGATTCAGAGTAAAAAACATCCAAGATTTTGGTGAAGGATAGAAGGGAGAAGAGAACGCACAAGAATCTGTTTTGTTTCTTTCATTACATTTTCAGATGTCTTCTCTTCAGGTCAACAACAACTACGACGCATTTGTGTTTTTCCTGAATGTTTTGCTTTTGAAGCTAATCTAATCAAAATCTCTTTTCTCAGCCTTCTTATTATTGATTTAATAACTTGTTGAATCTGCCTAGAGCTACATGATGAGAAAAAGGTTTTTGAATCTCTTATCTCAGAAATGGATGAAGAAAGAGAAAGAGAGCTTATATATTTGAGGAAATGAAATCTGCAAACAGATAAGTGTCTGAATGTTACAACATACCAACCAAAACTGCAGCTACCGCTAACTGCAGATTAATTCAATAATTCAGGCAGAAGTTAATTTAAACCATTTGAATTTTCTCTTAAACTTGTTAATAAGAATAAGACAGATTCACTTACTTGATTAAACAGTTTAAATGACACAATACAAAGGAGACAGTAAAGTTTCAATGTTTTCAAAGAAACTTAAGACACACTTTCCTCTTGTCCATCTACTTACATGGAGAAGAAGAAACCAAACAAACCCAAAAACTAACCATTACATAAACTTTAACCCATCCCTAATACTACTACCCAAGAAGGTGGACTGTGTGTAGATAGAAACACAGGTGAATTCACAAAAACAAGAGAACCGGACAGGTGAGTCAGTACAGTACATCACTTGGTTGTCTACTACTTTTATGGACAGTTCTCGTTTTTACCGGGACCTCCATAGTAGAAGAAATGACCCCAATCATCATTGTTTCCGGGCTGAACATCATAACAGTTAGACTGTTCAGTGAACGTTCCAAGTCCTTTAGGTGCCTTGAGGTTGTTTGAAGAATCAACCACCTGAATGTTCCTGAAGTAACTCGCTTTGCTGAAGCCTTCTTCAGGGAATCTACCACTGCCCATTTGCGTTGAAGTGTGGTGGCCATCTGCTTGAGAGTTCACAACTTCCCCTCCCCATTCAATCATGGACGCACTTTCCGTTAAGTAGGAGAAGAGAAAAGATGGCCAGTATCCTAAAACGTAGCCGTTTCCAAATTGCATCCACCAATGTCCCTCTTTTGGATCCTGCGACAAAGGAAGTAACATAGGCCAAGTTAAAAGGTGACTCATCTCTTTCTCAATTCTCTTTACGGCTTCTTAACATACCTTCCAGATCAGAATGCTGATGTCATACTGCGAGTTACGGTAGCCGGAGACAGGAGAGATACTTGCTCCCATTGCTATGTCGCTGTTGATTTGGATAAAGCCTGAGCAAAGAAGGTTGTAGCAGCCAGTAGCTTGATATGCATCACTCTGCATATAGTAAGCTAAAAGCATAAGCACATGACCATAAGCATTTGATTTAGACAGTGGTTTTACGAACTTACAGTCCAGTAAGTGAAGAGTCTTGTGTTATTGTCACCATACAGATCCGGGCTCACCTGTAGTAAAGAAAACACGAGTTAATAAACAGAACATGAGAAACAAAATCATATTTTTACAGTCAGTGGAAGCTAACTGAGTGTGTGTACCTGCCAACCAGCTTCAATGCTGTTAAGATCTTGTCCGAAAGAGCCACCAAGAAGCCATATCTGCGACAAGCTGAACTCGTTCTGCTGCTGTATCTTTGGCTCCCACACATTAATAGTCGCTTTAGCTCCATAGTACTTGTCCCCTTCCACATAAGCTATGGCATGCTACAGTTCAAGAAACAACACAAGTCAGATCAAGAATCCAACAAAAAAAGACACAAACCACAGTTGACTCACCTGGTGGCCACTTTGGTTGATGAGGTCAGGCTCTGCAGATTTAGGCAAAGGGACAGTTCTATGCTTCTTCTTGCCATATCTTTTGACAGAACTTGCTCTCAAGACATCGTCCTCCTTTGTCCTCCTCATGGGAATGGTTCCTTCAGCGCATTTGCCATAACGATGCCATAACTGAGGGATATGGGGTTCCTTGTCTTTAGATTTAGTGGTAGAAGACACTTTGTTGTCGTCAAAGAGTCCCTCAGGGTGGTAGTTAGGCTTCATCTAAAGGAAGCAACTTAAAAACATCAGCACAACTTATAACACACACACAGAAAAAAGAAAAGCCCCAAATAAAAATCTAAATTAAGTTAATATGTAAACCTGAATCTTGTGGTCTTTGAGGAAAGGATGATCAAAAGCTGGTTGCTTTGTGATGGGAACACAGTCAATGATATCACCATCTGGGCTCTGTTTACCAAATCCAAAGTTAGAAACTTTAGTTAGAGGAACCATAAGTACTATTTGTTCAATTAGAACAAAATAAACAAATAGAAATAAATAAATCATCATCATCATTGTGTAGTAGTTGGAGGAGAGAGAAATCAAGAATCATCAGATTATTATGATGCTTACCAAACTCAATCCAATCAGAAAAACCCAAAAGAATAATTAATAAGAAGAAGATCTACCTGAATGCTCTTGACGGCAGGTTTGTTCAACCTGTTCAGATGCTTCTTCACTTCGAACTTCTGCTTAGATACGCCGGACCTTGCGGCGTATGATAGAGAGAAGAAACCCCACAGCCATAAACACACCAAGAAACCTCTAGCTAACTTCTCCCTGCTAAGATGCGCCGCTCCCATTGTATTCCTTTAAGCACTGAAAAGACCTTAAGCTTTCTTCAAAATTATACAACACTCTGAGCTTTTAGAAGAAAGAAAACCCTAAACGAGATGAGCTTCGAACAATAATGTGGTTCGTTGGGACAAGGCTTTGGAAGTGGTGGTGGGTCTGGTTTCTTTCTCACAAGAATCCAACCACACAGCTCAAAATCCAAACTTTCTCACTCCTTTCTCTCTCTCCTCACCTCTCAAAGAGCTTCTACTTTCTCACTCTCTCTCTCTCTTATCACTTCACTTTCCCCTCTCCAATATCCTTTTTAATTATTTTTACCACTCTGTAGAATTATTCAAAGTTAAATAATTTAATATTCTCTTCTTTTTTTTCTTTTCCCAACTCGCTTTTTTTATTTTTTACCCTTTATGGCGAATATTCGCCTTTTATTTCTAAATATTTTGTTCTAAATAAAGTGTATAAACTATTTGACACACGAATTTATTTTTTAAGATTTTTAATACACTGATGTCAAAGAAGAAGATATTTAATACACTTGAATATAGCTATTACATGCTGAAAATGACAGGAACCTAAGTTTCTATTAGGACTATAACTATTGATGGAAAATCAAAAGAAATATTGAAATAGTTTCGTAAAATGGTTATAAGAATATCAAGGAATCTGGTGGAAATTCCAAGAAAATGATTTGAAAATTTTAAAGAAGACAATGTGGAATGGTCAGAAGGGTTCAGAGCCAGATTGGCGTTTAATCCACGGTTAATAATAATAATATTATTTGATATAATTCGAATTTCAATGTTATCACTCATCACTAAGACAAAGATTCTTTATGCTCTAATACTTTTCGCATGTTGCTCTGCATTATTTGATATTTTAAAATAATTAATTTTGTTTTTCACGACTGATGTTAGTAATTTATATAATCCACCTCAATGTTCGTCAACGGTGAAGAGTGATTAACCCTAAATCAATGTGAAAGCTGAAGAGTAGATAAATTGAATAAACATCACATGGTTTTTGATATAATGAGAACAAAAAATTGTACTGCCAAAGGAGTATTTGTTTTATAACTCGTTAAAATGTGGTCGACTGCATGCCCTGGTCAAAGATATCTCATTCTTTATCTTTAACTGCATGCCCATAATTAGGATAGGTGCAAATTTATTTTTTAAAAATCCATAAAAACAATAAAATTATAAAATGTATGCATTGTGGTTTTCAGCATTGTGTAGCACGGAGATGAGAAATTACAAAATTGATAATAAAATGTTTATAAATATATATAGAAGATAAAAATACTAGAAAGGACTTCTTAATACTAGATTGATGTTAGTAATTTATATAATCTACCTCAATTTTCGTCAACTGTGAAAGTGATTAACCATAAAAACAATGTGAACACTGGATAGTAATAATGCAAAAACACATATAAATTGAATAACACCACATAGGGTTTTGATATAATGAGAACAAATTTGTACTGCTACCGCCAAAGGAGTATTTGTTTTATAATTCGTTAAAATGTGGTAGATTGCATGCCCTGGTCAAAGATAGCCCATAATGTATTTATTTTTAACTTGCATGCCCATAATTAGGGTAAATGCAAATTTCCATTATAACATTACATTTAATGTTATATATGAATTTTGATTTTTTTCAGCTTTGTGTAGTACGGAGATGGGAATGTTCATTAAGAAAAATGTTTATAAAATATATCTTGAAGATAGAAGAGTGTTACAAAAAAAGAGAGTGTGTTATGGAGAAAAACTTTACATTAAGGGTATGGGTAGTTCCGGTAGCACTGCAGAACCTACCGTTAAAGGTTCCAAACTTCCAATTAACGCCGTTTATGTTTAACTACCCTCAGCTACAGAGTCATCATCGATTCGATTCGGATATGTCACTGCCATTAACTGGAAAAGCTTGCCAGTAGAGATCACACGTGTTGTAACCAAAAGCCACACGTGAGAGAAGTTGTAATCACCCACCGTACGCGTATGTCACTCCCGTGAGCCCATGACTGACGCACAGATCACGGAGAGCGGTAAAATCGGAATAATGTTAATAAGTGGCCAAACGGTCAAAAAAGTGAATAATAATAGTAAAGGTATCCAATGCGAAGGAAAGGAAGTTCAATTTTTCATTTTAACTATGCACTTTCAATCAATATTTTTAGGGTCTAAATTTTACTAATGACCCATAAATCTAGAGGACCATTTCAATAAAGAGTGATTGGATTCTTGTCGGTGATTGTTTTTTGTGCGATTCACCATATGCAAATGGGTCGAGATTTGAGGCAATGCATTCAATTATAAAAAACATGAACAAAAAAAAGTATACAGTATTATGTATATAATGGATGATATGGACAAAGTTCCATTAGGTAGCCACCCAAAACTTGTCTTTATCATTTATTTTTATAATGCGCTATTCAATTTAAAAATGTACATTTTGATGTTGTAGCTTCCGCCCACTTGAGCGTAAGTCCAAAAACACGAGTGAGCAGTGTCATCGATAATCGCTGTTAGGTCACGATATCACAAACACGTATTATCTATATAATGCAATATTCACGCCATTATGCATCCACATGGTGCATTGACGTCATATTATGAGATTATATTGGTTTCACTTTCACATGTAAGCAATTATTTATATATATGTTTTTACGTTCTACTTGAACGAAGACTGATAGATCCCACATTAAGCCCGATTGAGTTCGTTGTTGGTGGTATTTTTAAGAGTTGTAGAAAACGATTTTATTAACGAAACTTTTATCCCACAAGGCCACAAGTGTGGGCAATTATGATTTTCAATGGTAGTTGGAGATTTGAAGTGTACTAAAATCTCTTTTCAAATTGTTTTTCAAACCATTAGTTTCTTTTTTTGGCTAGGATATGATAAAAAGAGTCGCATATGATGGATTATAAAAGATTTGTTGATTAATGCATGCATGAGAAAGGAGGTGGAACCACAAGCTTTTTCTACTATTTTTTATTTATTTATTCCTTAGACCACTCCATTATTGCATTCATTATGCAAACTTTATAAACTTCTAACAAATCGAGATTCTCTTTTGTGTGTATAAATAGTTGAGAAAATAGATTACGAAAAACGGAAACAATTGAAATGATGGGTAGAAAGTTTATTACATTAAGTGTCATCATATATGGTTTATAGTCTTATAGAGCATCTCAATGGGGCTTTTTAACAATTAAAAAAAAAAGAATATGGGAGAAGAATACTTGAATAAGAATCTCTTAATTACTCATAATACACTTTCTTAACCTATATTGATTCTAAATGTTTTAGGAAATTATAGCCTTAATTAAATAACTTAATAATATGAAAATGTAAATATTAAGAACTTTAAAATCTATCTGAAAAATTCACCTTTGCATATGTTCTTAGTATTTTTTTTTTTGAACTTATATATGTTCTTAATATTGCCAAGAACAAGTTTCGTAGATTTGAAAAGCTATATGTGTACATGTGTATTATTAATAGTTTTGTGTTTCCACATGTAAAGACACAGTAGGGATGTATGTATGACATGATTGGACATGATCATGTGAATGGATGTAAGCTTTTGTCTTCAGGGAAAGACTGTTGAGACACATGTGACTTTATCTTCATCTTCTTTTTCCTGGTGAATCACAGACACTTATGCAAAAGATGAAACTTTTGAATCCAATTTTGACTTGTTACTATCTTTGACACAAAATGTCAAGTATATGTTCATATATTTTTGTTGTTTCACACTAAAAGTCATGCATTGGGTGATTATTACATTTCTGTTTTACACCACACAGAAAATGTTTTTCTTTTTACAAAAGTTATCAAAACGAAATCAAGACTATTATTGACCAAAATTGTAAAATATAATAAATAAACGAGGTAAATATGGGTCAATATGGACAAACATCCTTCATGATATACTTGCATTTAACAATTTGCAAACATGTTGGGCTAAAGTCTAAACACAGTCAATTGAAACAGACCGGCCCATATGGAAGATGTCGTTGCCTTACCTGTAGTATTACTGATTCATCAAAAAAGACACAGACACCAGAAGCTGTGATCTGATTTAGAACAGCGTTACATCTCTACAAAGCATCTGACTTTCTTGAAAGTGTTAAAATGTGTGTTAAGCAGTAAACAACTTCATGGTCTTATAAGGCAATGAGAATCAACACTAGATGAAAAAAAATCAAACAACATTTTTAGCAGATCAATATGTTAATCATCACAAAACCAACATGGAAAGAAAAACAACCATTGCTTAAAGAACAAAATCATCACAAAACCAGCATTATATATCTGTTTTTCTTTTTGTATTTTGAATATCCAAGTGTAACAATTTACAGAGACTGAGAAAAAAAACAAGAAAAAGATTGTAACATTTTCAAGAAACAGAGGCATCACCTAATCAAGAAGCTCAGAAAAGCTATTGAAAGGATTAATGAAGTCAGTAAAAAGTCAATATGAATAGATTAATAATTGTAATAGTCATGAAAACAAGAAGGAGAAGAAGAAGCGGATTAAGATTCCTAGCTGTAGGAGTAGAAGGAATCATCAGGAGGGAGACACATGAAAGTCCAAAAACAGAGCACGAAACGACTCAACTGATACATCGGGTACCAAATCGCCATGTCCATGAGCTGCTCAGCGTTGATCCTCTGCGACGACGGAACCCTCCAGATCATCTGCCACGTGTCTGTGAAGACGTCGGCTACAGCCACAACCACCGCACTGTTGAAAACCATAACCACTTCTTTCTCTCTCTTTCGGTGTGTGAGTTGTGGCATGGACTTGGGCCTGAGAATAGCTGAAAGAGGCCCAAGAGGAAGAATTGACACACAGTCCACGAGGAGTGCGACACAGGGGATAAAAGCTTGTAACGGCATCGCCTTTATAAGATAGGCTTAGAGAGTTCGCCATTGTTATCCTGTGAGTAAGAAGCTTCTGTAATCACCCAAGAAAAATATAGTGGATTCCAGGTGCCGATCCTGAAGGAAACGTACCTCGTCACATTGACAGGGAACTCTAAAACTTTGCTTGTGTCATCTCTTTCCTTCAACCTCTTTCTTGTTACGTAATCTCGATCGAGTCGTATAACGGAGTCGCGAACCTACATACGAGTGATACGAGAGTTTAGCACGAGAGAGAAACTAGAGAGATCGTGAGAGTGAACGAGCTAAAGATCGAGTTAGGATCTTCTACAAGTGGTATCAGAGCACGGTGAAGTGCGGAGAGAGGGATCCGAAGGAACTCGAAAGAATCAAGGTGGATCGGCAAAGATTAGATCTGAATCATCAAGGAATCTAAGGGAGTCTTTCTTTCTCTGAAATCGATCTAAGTGTTAGCGTTGGATTCTGGATTGCTGTGGGGTTGTTTGCTCTTTGTTATCTGCAGGTAACAGGAGGAAGAAATCGATTACTACGGTATGGAACCCACGCCAGGGAAGTTCGAGGTACAGAAGTTCGACGGAAAGGGAGATTTTGGATTATGGAAGTTCAAGATGCTTGCGCAACTGGAGATTCAAGGATTAGCCTCAGTTCTCAACGATGAAGAACCAACGTCAGACACAGCAAAGGTCGAAGATGAAAAGGAGGCTAAAGTCGACAATAAGAAGTCTGATAAGGACCTCCGAGTCAGGAGCTTATTCAGCATATGTCTCTCAGATGTTATACTGAGGAAGATCATGCATGAAACCACGGCATTGGGAATGTGGAAGGCACTAGAAAGAGACTATCAGACTAAGTCCTTACCTAACAGAATCTACCTAAAGAAGAAGTTCTCATGCTTTAAGATGGAAGAGGAGAAGTCTATAGAAGAGAATGTTGATTCGTTCCTCAAGTTGATTGCAGACCTAGCCAGTATCAACATCAACATCAGTGATGAAGACCAAGCTATACAACTTCTCTCCGGGTTACCAGCAGCATATGAACCATTGGTTCACACCCTACAATATGGAACAGGTCGAGACACACTGACTGTAAACGAGGTCATGACAGCTGCTTACTCTAAAGAGGCTGAGCTTAAGCAGAAGGGTCTTCATACTCGGGGAAAATAGCAGTCAGAAGGACTATATGCAGACTCAAGAGGAAGATCATCCTCAAGGAGTGAGTCGGGTAACAACAAACATTGGAACAAAGGCAGAGGAAAACATAGGTCCAAGTCAAGAGGAAAACAATACGACAAGAATGACAAATCATGCTGGATTTGTGGAAGTGAGGATCACTGGAAACGTGACTGTCCAGAAAGGAAGAAGGGAGCTCAAAACAAAGCACATGGCGGTGCAAACGTTGCAGCTACCTTACCAGGACCCTTGGCTCTTACGGCAAGTCTGATCGTCTCAGAGGATGAGTGGGTCTTAGATTCAGGCTGCACATTTCACATAACTCCAAGAAAAGAAGTACTGTCAGAATTTGAAGAGTGCGAAGGAAACAAAGTAATGATGGGGAATAACTCTTACTGCATGGTGAAAGGAAAAGGGACGGTGACGATACAAAATCCAGACGGATCGATTGTGATGCTTAGCAACGTCAGGTACATGCCAGAGATGGGAAGGAACTTGATCTCATACGGACAGTTAGAGCAGTCGGGATGTAGATACACTGGAAAGAACTACCAAGTCGAGTTCTACAAAGGCGACAAGAAGGTTTTAACTGGAAAGTACTCAAATGGCTTGTACTACCTTCAGGGCACAGTGAAACCAGCAGAAGCAAACACCTCAGAAGAAGCACATGACAGCACAAGAAAATGGCACTCAAGGCTTGGACATATGAACATTCGAAAGATGGAAAGCTTGGTGAAGAAAGGATATATAAAAAGCTCAGAGATTGGAAGCCTTGGATTCTGTGAAGCATGTACTATGGGCAAATCTCATAAGCAGAAGTTCCCAAAAGCAAAGCATACATCTAAGGAGGTGTTAGAGTACATACTCTCGGACTTATGGGGCTCACCGAGCACGGTTTCGAGCTTATCAGGGGCTCAATACTTTCTAACCTTTACTGATGATTTCTCTAAGAAGGTGTGGATTTACTTTCTCAAATCTAAACATGAGGTCTATGACTGTTTTGCAGGATGGAAGCTCCTGGTAGAGAATCAGAAAGGAAGGAAGATCAAGTGCCTCAAAACAGATAATGGGCTCGAGTTCTGCAATCAACGCATGGACAAGTTATTCAGAGACTCAGGAATCAAACGACATAAAACGTGTCCATACACTCCGCAGCAAAATGTAGAGCTGGGTTGCGGGTCAAACCCGCCCCGCTGACCCGCCAACCCGCGGGTAAACTGATTTTTTTTACTTAAAAAATTTGTCCCGTTTGACCCGCAAGAAGAAAATATGAAATCCGCACCCGCCCCGCTTAAACCCGCGGGTGATCCGCTAGACCCGCAGATAATATTAATAATATTAAAAATTATTAATTTAAATATTTTTTTATTAAAAATAACAATAAAATTTAATATTTAAATATTTTTTATTAAAAATAACAATAAAATTTAATATTTTTATTAAAAATAATAAATATTAATCTATTTATAATTATAATTAAATTATTTTTAAAAAATTTTCCATTTAAAAATAATATTTTAAAAAAAAAATCTTTTTTTTTTAGTTTTTGCGGGTTGGCGGATACCCGCACTGAATTTTGGCTGACCCGCACCCGCCCCGCATAAAAGTCACTCAACCCGCACCCGCACCTGCGAACCAAATTTTTCAAATCACTCAACCCGCACCCGCCCCGCAGCGGGTCAAATGGGGTGGGGCCCGCGGATAATGATTCATATTCCCAGCACTAGCAAAATGGAGTGTCAGAAAGGATGAACCGAAGCATTATGGACAAGGTGAGGTCGATGCTACAAGAGTCAGGACTGGATGAAAGCTACTGGGCAGAAGCAGCTTCAACCGCAGTCTATCTGATCAATAGGTCCCCAAATGCGTCGATTGATTTTGAGATACCCGAAGAAAGGTGGATTGGTGCAACTATCTCATATAATCATCTCAGGAGCTTTGGTTGTATAGCATACGTTCACCAAGTGAAAGAGAAGACAAACTCGAGAGCATCAAGAGGGGTCTTTCTTGGATATGATCTAGGCACCAAAGGCTATAGAGTTTGGTTGGTTGAAGATGAATGAGTAATCATAAGCAAGGACGTAGTCTTCAACGAGATGAAGTTCTTCAAGGACCTTGATAAAGAATCATCACATGAAGTAGAGGAGTCGGCCCATAAACCAAAGAAAGATAAGAGGAAGGTTACCTTCAGGAGTGATCTTGTGGAATTTGAAGGAGATCATCCTGATCAAGGTGGAGCTCACACGGAAGTCCAAGAAAAAATAAGGAATGATGAGGAAGCAGAGTCATCGGCAACAACTCACGAAGAGGAGTCAGAGAACTCAGAAGATGATTTAGACGAAGAGTTAAATCAACCTGAGGACCTGAGAAATTACGTGTTAGCTAGAGATAGAGAAAGGAGGACCATCAGACCGCCTTCAAAGTTTGAGGACGCCGACTATCTAGCTTATGCACTGGCAAGTGCTGAGGATATTGAAATTGAAGAACCTAAAAGCTACAAGGAGGCAATGAACAGCAAGGACTGGAAGAAATGGAACACAGCTTCAGATGAAGAGATGGAGTCCCTGGAGAAGAATCACACTTGGGATTACGTTCAGAGATCAAAAGATCACAAGGTTATTGGGTGTAGATGGATTCACAAACTTAAACCAGGAATCCCAGGTGTGGAGGAACCAAGGTTCAAATCTAGGTTGGTGGCAAAGGGCTATGCGCAGACTGAAGGTGTGGACTACAATGAAGTCTTTGCGCCAGTTGTTAAACACGTCTCAATAAGGCTGCTCTTGTCCGCAGTAGTGAACTTCGACTTGGAACTAGAACAGCTCGACGTAAAAACTGCATTCCTCCACGGAGTGTTAAAGGAAAAAGTCCTCATGGAGCAGCCAGAGGGATACATCAAGAAAGGAAAGGAGTCGATGGTGTGCTTACTCAGAAAGTCCCTTTATGGACTCAAGCAGTCACCAAGGGAATAGAATTATAGGTTTCATACATTTATGGTGAAAAGTGGGTATCTACGGAGCGAGTATGATCCGTGTGTATACCTAAAGGGCTCTAGTGTCGAAGACATGGTCTATCTACTGCTCTATGTAGATGACATGTTGATAGCGTCGAAGAAAATGAGTACGATTCAGAATCTGAAGGATCAACTGAGCATGGAGTTTGAGATGAAGGACCTTGGAGCAGCTAGAAGAATTTTGAGGATGGATATTATAAGGAACAAGGACAAACACATCCTTAAACTATCTCAGAATGACTATCTAGCTAAGGTATTGAAGACGTTCGGCATGAGTGAGTGTAGACCAGTCAATACACCGCTAGGATCACAGTTCAAACTACAGGCTCTAACTGCAAATCAAGAACGGAAGCAGGAGGTAGAGATGAGTGAAGTACCTTATTCAAGCGTAGTGGGAAGTCTCATGTACGCCATGGTTGGTTCAAGACCCGACTTGGCTTATGCTGTGGGGATGGTCTGCAGGTACATGAGCAAACCTGGTAGAGATCACTGGTTAGCCGTGAAGTGGATCATGAGATATGTAAAGGGAGCGTTAGGATTGAACTTAACTTTCGCAAAAGGAGAAGACTTCAAGGTGAGAGGCTACTGCGACTCTGATTATGCTTCAGACATGGATAGAAGTAGATCAATCACCGGCTATGTCTTCACTGTTGGAGGGAACGCAGTAAGCTGGAGCTCATCACTTCAGAAGGTAGTTGCCCTGTCCACAACGGAAGCGGAGTACATGGCATTGTCAGATGCAGTCAGAGAAGGCATTTGGTTAAAGGGGATATGCAAGGAGCTGAAACTAAGTGATGAAGAAATTGAGGTACACTGCGATTCGCAAAGTGCGATCTACCTAGCAAAGAACTATGTTTATAGAGCGAAGACAAAGCATATTGCTACGAAGTATAACTTCATAAGGGATGTGATTGCGAGTGGAGTTGCTAGTGTGGTTAAGATTCACACTTCGGTCAATCCAGCTGATATGCTAACAAAGACGTTACCTGGAGAGAAGTTTGTAGGCTGTTTGGCGAGCCTAAAGATCTTCGAAGCTTGAAGAAGGTCGGAGACAGTCGTCTTTGGAACTGAGAAGATGACTGGAAGAAGGAGCTTGTCTTGGAAGTCAGAAAGACGAGGGGGAGCTGAGAATCAGCACCAGGATCGGCAAAGGACAACAAGCAGTGCTTGTTGAAAGAGGCCTAAGAGGAAGAATTGACACACAGAGTCCACGAGGAGTGCGACACAGGGGATAAAAGCTTGTAACGGCATCGCCTTTATAAGATAGGCTTAGAGAGTTCGCCATTGTTATCCTGTGAGTAAGAAGCTTCTGTAATCACCCAAGAAAAATATAATGGATTCCAGGTGCCGATCCTGAAGGAGACGTACCTCGTCACATTGACAGGGAACTCTAAAACTTTGCTTGTGTCATCTCTTTCCTTCAACCTCTTTCTTGTTACGTAATCTCGATCGAGTCGTATAACGGAGTCGCGAACCTACATACGAGTGATACGAGAGTTTAGCACGAGAGAGAAACTAGAGAGATCGTGAGAGTGAACGAGCTAAAGATCGAGTTAGGATCTTCTACACGGTGGTCGTTTATTTGACTTGAAAGTTTCGTGCGTTGAAAGTCTTTAAATGTTCCCTTTTGCAAGTTGAGCGTTTTTTTATTACATAGAAATGTATGATTGTGATTCACGTTGAGTGTTTTTATTACAATCCTAAAAGCCAACCTTTTGAGACCAGCTAGGTTTCGTGGTTTAGGCCTTTAGGGTTTGTGTCTTACTATAAGCCCAACACATTACTCGTCTTCTGTTCGGCACTGAAGCAGGGATGGTCATTCATATGAAGGGAAAAGAAGATGAGGCCTTTGTGAAATTGACTTTGAAACGTTCTCAGAGCTGCAGCAGTGGCTCTGCCTCATTCCACAATTATTTCACGTATTTCCTTTCAGTAGATGTTTAAAACTTCATCTTTTGAGCTCACCTTTGCTTCTTTGCCAATTTTATTTCAAACAAAAATGTAACATCCGGTGTGGTATATAGTATTGTTTGTTGAAAGGGTAAATTTAATTTTTTTTGGAGCTCACATATAGAGAAAACTCTAAAATTAAGTGTTTTAACCTCGAGTAGTTAAATGATAGGTGATCTGAGACCGAACAAAGAAGAAATGAGTAGTGATTGGATGATTAGTAAATAAGTATTTCAAACCTCAACAAATTTACGTAGTCACATTGTGAAGCCCCAAATGAGTAGACGTGGGAGTCCATTAATCATGGACAGTAGGTTGTTACAAAAACATTACAAGATTAAATATTTATTTTCTTCCACTATTAGCAACAACATCAACTTCATCCTAGTTTCAAATTATTATATACTCTGTTTTTTTCTTATTTATAGTACTGTTCATAATCTTTTTTGAAACAGATGTATGCGTTTTGAGTTTTTTTTTTAAGTACTTTATCAAATTTTCAATAAAATAATCGATATTAGGATTTTTTTTTTGTAACACAGAATATGTAGATTCACTTATCTATTATTCCATGATGTATGAGTTTTTCTTGGTTCACTCTAAGGTGGAGCTGTAAGTTCACCAAACAATAATTATTTGCTACTTCATATTCGGTTTTTGAAAAAAAAAATGTTAAAAATTTGCTAAATCATATTATGTTTTTAAAATAAAAAATTGTAGTAGATGACAAAAAAAGAAGTTCTTTTAACATTGTTAACGTCGTAAGCAAAATAGTAAACCTAAATTCTAAATACTAAATCCTAAACCCTAAACATTAAATATTAAACTTTCGGGTAAACCCTGAACCTTTGGATAAACCCTAAACCCTTGGATAAACCCTAAACCCTTGAAAAAATCCTAAATCTTAGGATTTATGGTCTAGGGTTTAGAGTTTTGCTGACGGTGTTTAGGGTTTAGTGTTTAGGATTTATTGTTTAGTGTTTATTGATTTAGAGTTTAAGATTTACCCAAATATTTACTGTTTATCCAAGAGTTTATGGTTTATTGTTTATGATTTATGATTTATGGTTTAATGTTTTGTTGATGGCATTAACAATGTAATTTTTTTTTGGCAGTTACTATTATTTTTTTATTTTAAAAACATAATATGATTTTGCAAATTTTTATTCTTTTTTTAAAAAGACGGAATATGAAGTAGCAAAATATTATGGAAAAATTTGAGAAAATATATTTATCTGAGATTTTATTTTGAAAACTACACTTTGAATTATCTTTCTTGAAAAAATACACTTTTATTTATGTTAAATGACTAAATTGTCCAATCTGAATATATATAATTATTTTACAGATTACTTTCTTTTAGATAATACTCCTAAATCTACGTAATATATATCTTATAATACTATATTTTGTATTTATTTTGATAAAAATACTAAAATGACGTTTTCGCTTATCTCTATCTCCTTATTTCTCTCAATTTTTCTTCTGTGTATCCATTTATTTGTATCATCTTTTTCTTCCTCTAGTTCTCCATTTTTGTAGCGCTTATATGTGTATTATTTTGTATCGATGTTTTTGGATGTTATTTGATTTTGTATATTCTCTTCATGTAATCTTGTTAACATCGTCTCTTTGTCTAGCCAACATCTAAAGGTGTGTAGCTTTATCATGTTAAGGTAACGATTATTACTACATCAATTGATAAAAAGTCCGAATAAACTTTCTATAGTCTTTTGTTTTTCTTTAGATTCAGAAGACATCAAAAGTAATATCCTTTATACAGTACAATGATCTATGTATATGTTTTGATGTGTTTCATGAGTGATGGATCTTCTATGTTCCAGTTCTCTGTATCTCAGAGACGTCAAAGCAAGTTCCCAAAGCATGTATAAAATGCTTAGCACACCATACATGAACACAACTCAATGTCAACAATAATTTACGATACATTTCTTCTAAAATTGACAGAACGAAGTAAATAAGCACATACATCCAATAAACTACTAGCACCAATTCTATACTTTATACTTTGATGATGTTCTGATTAAAAAAAAATCCTAGCTACTGCGAGAATTTACGAAGGTACATGAAATCACAAAAAGTGTATTATCATATAAATATTAACAGTATTCAAATATGTATTTTAGTTGTTAGAGACCGTATACTTTTTTATTCAAATTTGGATTAAAATGTCTTATCACATTTCAAAGAGTATAGTTTTCAAAACTTAAAAATACAAGTATATTCTCCAAATTTCAAACTACAAACAGAGTATTTTTCAAATTATCCCAAATATTATTGGTTGGTGAACCTAGATGAAGAAAAACCATGGTTTGGATTTTAGGAATTTAGTTTTAAGTTTGAAATTGAATAAATTGTAGGTTTTTAAAATTTTGTTAGAAACTATAGAATATGCCAATAGATTGTATTGGCATATTCTATAGTTTACATATATAGAAACTATAGAATATGCCAATAGGTTTTTAAATTTTATTTCTCACGACTTTGTCTTCTAATTGGTCATTTACAGCACATGTTAATTTGATAGTGGATCTCACCGAGAATAAATTTTAATTATCTTTTGTGGGTATGATCATGGTTTTAGTGAGAATTCAGAAAACAATGATTGAATATGATTAATCAGTGCATCACTATTGAGAATCTTTTACATTTTTATACACCGGATTAATTGGGTGTCTCAACTTAAAAATTTGAAAATAATTTCATGTATGATCATGTGAATGATAACTTAATAAATCATTGGACGATCTAGTAACACATCAATAAAATATAAGAATAAAAAATGTTTTGGTTTTCAAAATGTTTTATATAAAAAAATTCGATGTATCTATTTTGTAATTAAAATGATTATATATATATCATGAATTTTTTTGAAAAATAAATAGTTCAATTATGAAATTTAATTTACTTCAAATAAAGAAAAATATATTAACCAAAATATTTTAAGATATGTGAGAAAATTTAATTAATAACTAAATAATAAAAAATAAAAAGAATTAATATAAGTAAATAATTGGTAGGTTTTTCTGTTGATAGTTTTTTCTTTTTGAAAAAAGGCTTTCTATTTTTCTGTTGATAGTTTATGTCTTATACTTGAAGAAAGACAAATAAATTCATAAACGAGCTAATACACAAAAGGTCTATTTGGATCAAATGTCTTTATTCGTCTCCTTCGTGCTCCTTTTCTTGTTTCTCTCGATCCAGTAATTTTTGCATACATTGCAATGTACAACAATACTTACGTGAGTCCTCTTTGAATAATACCAATGTATCCACACAACGATCGTAACATTTATCACAAAATGGCCGCGGGTTACCATTGTTGCGAACAATGTCGACCTTTTCATCATTTATATATATGGTATGGTTGGGCTTCATGTATACCTCTTTCCCCAGCAAACAAGTAACATGAAGAGTGACTCCACAAATGTTACATGTATAGAACCATTCACTTGAATGTAATGTTGTTTCACATAGCTCACACCAGTATTGACCACTTCTTGTACCTTTTTCTCCGTAACAAAGTGTGAGTGGGTGCCTATCAAATTTGTAGTAAGCAATATTTGGTAACATAGCACACTTAAGACCCAAAAACCACGTGCATTCAACACACTCTAGGTAAAACGGTGAACATTGATTGGTGTCACACCTCATGCATTTACCTTTGTTCAAACTTAAGAAAAGAGGGTGACCATGACTGCCATGTATAAATGATTCTTCAAGAGAAGCGCACCTGACGTCTAGCTGAAACCTACAACCTTTCTCGGTGCATCGGTACATGAATCCACATCCTCTTTGGTGACAACCACTGCACTTGAACATACCTTCCACAAAAACCTTGAACTGGATCAAATAGAGATTAGTAGGGAATGGAAGGAGTGTGAGTGGGTGTTTGTGCAGTGGATGAGCTATCTTGCGAGGAAGTAGTGCACATGCTTCGTGGAGAATAAAGTTGCATTTCATACAACTATACAAACTATCAGAGTCCACTATTAGAAGGAGACAAGCTTGGCAGTACTTGTTTCCATCGCATACATCATTGTTTTCTCCAGAATACTTCAGATGGTGCTCATGATTACAATGTAGAATTGTCTCATCATCAATCCTCTGGAATAGCTCCACAACTCCATCCTTTTCTTGTTCTTCACGCACTCCTTTGAGTTCTTTCCCATCCCACACATCTTTCCTCGTTGCACATTTTGAATGGACAGCATAGTGGCAACCCTTAATGCACGAGTACTGCCCGTAGTTGACATCGACAGGTTTGTGGCAAACTCCGCAAGCGAAACCAGAAGTGTCAGCATTTGGAGAGAAAAGAGAGGGTGTGTGCTGGAGACGATGAATGTGTCGGGTGATCTTAATGACACATGGTAGAGATGAGATACATTTTCTATGGGCTATGTAGTTGCTTGAAAGACAAGTATAGACATGATCACTACCTTTGTCGAGTAAAACACCACAAGCGTCACAAGGCAAGGAGATGCGTCTAGGAAAGAGAGTGAAGGCCATATGCTCATGGCTCTTCTTCGGGACAATAGTGAGAAGCGGTGGATTTATCGCACAAGTGGCATTTATACTGAACTTGCAAATAGAACAATGATAGTACCTGTCTTGAAGTTGTCTCCGACAACATTTGCACCCTCCAAGATTCTCATCAAGGGGAGAGATAACTTCTTCATCTGGCCATGAATTAGGTATCAAAGAATTGGAATTAGGAGTGATGACGAGGGTGAGAGGGTGGGAGGGATGATAAGGGTGTTGTTTAATCTGAGGTTGAAACTTGTAACAACCAATGTGAGATTCTTTCTTGCAAGTAGAACAATAGTAGGATTCTGAATATTCCTTGGATTCTTCATTGCATACGTAGCAGCGAAAGAGTTGTGGAGAATCTCGGCGGAAAACATTGTGAGGCTTAGAGAGATGAGAGAAGGGACATTCTAGTGCCATTGGTTCAGGAGAATTTAATGAAATGTAAAGCAAAATGAGTGTATTGAACGTTTCTTAAAGAAAGGCTTAATTAAGTTGTTTTTTCTTGGCTCTGTAATCTGTGGAGCATGCTGCATACATCAGTTTAACTTAAAAGTCAACTACTTCTAATTTCCGACCAGACAGATAGACGTGGTTCCTTGTAATATACCGCGTTTATTGTGATTTTTTTCTCGATTTTTATTTATTTAAGTCAAAATATATTTCACTAGCTGTACTTCTTAATTATGAACGCGATTAGTTAATTATGAACCCGATTAGTTAATTATTTCACTAGCTGTACTTCTTAATTATGAACGCGATTTATTTAATGTCTCAATCAAGATACGATAATCTTTGAGTTGAATTCGAACGTCCAAATAATTAAATACTACATCTGGCCATATGCTCTCCAATCTTTCTTTATTTTTTTTATTTATTTTTGATCAAATAATTAATACTAATACCACTTTCCTAATACCAATTTTCATTTATACCTTAACCAGTTTTACCATCAAAATTTTAACAGAAAAATGACCATTATGTCCCTAATTAATTTCTATCTTCTTCCTCAATGTGAGAATTCGGCGAGCTCCGGCAAAAGACAACTATCGGATATGTGAGATTCTGAGGAGATTTAACGACACTTCCCGACGAGATTTGATGAATACTGACGAGTTTAAGATCTGATGACGCTGATGAGTTTTCCGGCGAGATCTCACGACAATGGCGAGTTCTCCACGAAGCTAACAGACTTTACAAGCTCAAACGAACGAGACGATCTCTCTCCCAACACCTAAGAAACGCTAACAAAGGTAAAGGTTAATAGATGGTGATTTTTGTCTCTTTATGTAATTGTAGGTTGGTATATCAAATTCGATCAATATCTAGGAAGGAAGACGAAGTTTTGAAGTTTTTCTCATGAAGTTTTCAAATCTCAAATTTATAAGACCTTATAAATTGGGTCCTTTGGAATCTTACTGTTGATCTGTTAGCAATCAAAAGACATAGAACTTAACATATATTTAAATCATGAGAAATTACTAACTTAAGATTAAAATTATTTCATGATTTCTTCTTCTCTTGGTTGATATGATAATGTTGCAGGAAATTACAAAGGTGTGGTATGAGCTTTTGGATTTAAGGGATGCTGTGGAGAATATGTGTGATGATATGCATATCAAGTACCTCACTTTCTTGAGGTAATACAATGATACCATTTGTAGTTTGACTAGCAAAGTTTAGTATGTGCAGTATATGAGGTGGAAAGTTGGTGTTTTGGTAGTGTAATGTACTGTTTGATACTATATGAAATTCATTTATTATGTCTTGTTTTGTGTATAATATCTATAGAAGCAGTGGAGATGGAGCATGAGTTTGTTGAGTTACCAAATCATATTATTTTTGAATCTTGTTTTTGGAAGTGAGTGATGATGCGTATGAATAATATGTGATTGTCTTGCGCTCAGATTTTGAAGATCGACGAGGTTGGTGAGCTGTTTGAAGAAGCAAAAGGAACTCTGGACAAGAATGTGGTTTGTATGATCAAAGAATTAAATATTTATAACTCTTTATAAAAGTTGCAGAGTTGGCTTCTTTATACATCATTCTTTCTCATCTTCTTCAGACATCTCTTATACTAAACCAATTGTATATCCTCTTACGAGTTGCATAGTTGAAGAGATTAGTTAGACATGTAAATGAGTGTGGTTCCAATCGTTTCTTTTATAGAAGAATGAGATATGGAGAAGCCTTGATATTCTCAGATCATGTTAGTAACAACTAACAAAAACTGAGTTTTGCAAGTACAAACTCTATTGGAGCTAGATTCAAATGATTTACAAAGCTTTATAAATTAGTTTATAAATATTTATAATTAACTTATAGACTGCAGTAGATATTTTATAAAGTATTACAAATCTATTTATAAACCTATATGAATCAATTTATACATTCTTGTAAATCAAAATAAAATATCCCAAATCTACTGATTGCTTGAAGAGCTCATCAACTTGGTGCTCCCCAATCCGCCATGGCTCTATGATGATGATGCCTTCTACTCCTCTTGCTTGGCGGTTTGATTCAGCTGAATTCACACTCAAAGAAGACTATAACGACTTCTTTCTGAATGTATGTTTCTTAATGTCTCAAGAAGCATTCATCCTTCAGATTAAGTACTAGTAACAAGCAACTATCTTTTAACAATGCTTCATTTCTTAATATACCACTCTACACCTGATTTCATGAAATAAAAAGTTCTAACACTTCAAAATACCACTAACCTGATTCTTCTGATATGTTTTTTGGCTGAATAGATATTTCTCTAACAGCTTAAAAAGACTCTCTAAACTATTTATAAATCTTTTGATAAAGTCTTATAAAACCTTTATATTTTTTTGTAAACCCTATACAAACTCTTCAAAACCCATTAAAATCTTTTATAAACCCTTATAAATCTTTTTTTTGTCAACATTCTTTTCATTTAAGCCTCATAGGCTGAAATTATGGGCACAAGTCTTTCGGCTTAAAGCCCAACACTTTGATACACAAGATTAAATTCATAAAAATAAAGAACACGTGCATGTTTTATAAAGAGATGATGATACGTGGCAGATTCTGAGGCACATGCGGACAGCGAACAATGCTCCACCGCTTCAGACCCCACCGCTTCAGCTCCACGAACGAAGAAACCTCCTTTGTCAGACTTACAAATCTTATATGTCTTTATAAATGGTTTATAGACTCCTACAAATAATTTTACATACCCTTATAAATTATTTTATAATGGTGTATCAATTTTATAAATTATTTTTATAAACCCTTATAAATTATTTATATACCTTTATAAACCCTTATAAACTATTACAAACCATTATAAGTTGTTTTATAAAGCTTTCTAAATGGTTATAGACTCTTTTAGTTGATTTATAAACCTATACAACTCTTATAATACCCCTTATAAATTGAATATATGCTTTCATAACACCGGGTTCAAGCCCTCGACTCCGGTCGACGGGTCCGACTCTCTTCTCCGGTAAGGTATCTCCACCCGGTTTTCATGGATTTCTATATTGTTTACAAGTCTCTGTTGTATAAGCAGTGAACCTATCTAGATTCTATCTAAGAACCTTCCCGCTTTGCGGAGAACTTTATCTACACCTACAACTTGAAGAGGAACTACAGTCAGGTTAAGCATGGCTCGAAGACTATCTTATGCTGAAAAAGGCAAAAACATTGCAAGTAAAGGCTCTCCCCCCAGAAAAGGAAGAGTTATATTACCTGACTTTGACAACTCAGAACTCCTCAAAAGACACGAGCTCACACTGATTGGAAGAGTCACGAACCCTAAGGCCCAACGACTTTGGTCTCTGATTCCCTTCCTTGGAGATCTATGGAAATGCTCCTCTAGACCGGTGGGCTCAGACCTAGGCCAAGGAAGATTTCAGTTTCAGTTCGCCTCAGATGAAGATTTAGAAAAAGTACTAGATAATGGTCCTTACCATTTTGCTAAGTGGATGTTTATAATCCAAAGGTGGGAACCAACGGTATCCCCAAATTTTCCATCTCAGATCCCTTTTTGGATCCAAGTCCAAGATGTGCCGGAACATCTGTGGAATGAAGCTATCTTGAGAGGCATAGGTGCTGATATAGGTACTTTTGATTGCTGGGAAATCACAGCTTCAAAAGCAAGGCTCAGATGTTACATCAATGGACTCCAACCGCTAATTTTCCAAACTACTCTGGAGTTCCGCAACGGTGATGAAGTAAATGCAGTTCTTGTTTATGAGAAGCTTGAAAAATTCTGCAAAATATGCTACAGACTGGATCATGAGCGTGAGGACTGTCCCCAAAACCCCTCCCCAAAGATGAAACGTGAGGAATTTAAGGGAGACTTTAACCTTAAACGAGGAGAACTTCCCCCTCACAAAAAGCTTGATCATCCTCATGACGAAAACCTGCCTAGGAAGGATGAGACCCGACAATCATCTGGCTTTATGAGAGATGCAAGACGAGCTGGTACTGGTCTACACCACTACTCTCACCGGAACAGTGAAGATAGAAGACCCTATGAAACTAGTAGGAGAGTCGAAAATTACTCATACTCCAGAACTCGAAACTACTCTCCTAGCCATCGCTCCCATTCGAGCCAGGTTAGCCAAAGACAAAATGGACCTAGGTGGGTTGACTCAGGGAGACGACTACCTGCCCCAGAAGCCTCTCACTCCAGAGTTCCCGAGAATTCTATAACACGGGAGAAGGAACATACATTTCCATCTAACTCCCTACTACATTCCTCTGCTCAAAGGACAGAGAGAAACTCCTCCCCTCAGGCCAGACACCAAAGGACAAGCCAAAATCCTAACCTGCCAATTAATATTTCCTTGGAAGCTATCAATGACGCAAGAGAGGAACTCAGAGAAGTTATGATTCAATATGTAAATGTTGCTGACCCCTCTGAAAGTGCTGCCCGAAGAGAAAGGATGAGATATGCAGAGGAACATGGTGAAACTGAGGAAGTAATCAGGAATATGGTAATTGCTGCTACTGCAACAGCAACCCCTGAGACTAGGACTGGCAATGAGGATCAACCCTCTGCAGAACGAGTACCAGCGCTGGCTAGGCTTGTACCTGCTCATCCTGTTACGATTCCAACGGATGATTCTGAGAGAGTTCCTGCAAAGAAAAGATTGGGTAGACCCCCACTGAATAAGAATAAGAAGCAAACAAACCCACTCGGAGTTACTGCAGGGCAAACTTCAAAGAAAAGAAAACTACTCAGATCAGGATATCACCTAAAAGACGCAGTGCTCCCTCTTCTTCAACAAGAGGAGCTACTACAAATAGAGCGACTACAGTGACACGTAGCTCTGCTGCAACCTCTCAGCCTCCAACTCGGATTATACCTGGAATAACAAAAAGGAAAGTGGATTTTCAGAATCTACTAAATCCAATTCCTTAAAAATTGTGAGCTGGAACTGTCGTGGGGTGGAGAATTCCCAGACAGTCCAGAAATTTAGAGAGATCCGGAAACGTTTCTCTCCTGATATTATATTCCTCTCGGAGACGAAAAATCCCAACGAGTTCGTGCTCCGGAAATGCTCTTCGTTGGACTACCCACATTCAAGTCTCATTCCACCTACAGGACATGGTGCATGCGGGTTAGCACTCTTTTGGAAACAAGGGATTGATCTAGTGGTTTTATCTTTCTGTAAGAATTACATTGACACAGAGATCATGTATGAAAATAAACGGTTCTTTGCAACCTTTATCTATGCTGATACTGATTACCTTGTGAGAAGACAACTATGGAATGAACTTACTACTCTAGCGCTATCAAGAGATTCTCCATGGTTTCTCTCAGGAGATTTCAATGATATACTCAATAACCAAGAGAAAACATGAGGAAAAATTCGACCTGAAGGGTCTTTTGCTGACTTTAGAACATTCATGTCTGAATGTGACCTCTTTGACCTTCCCCACACTGGAGATTTCTTATCCTGGAGAGGAGTGAGTGGAGATGATGTCGTGAGATGCCGGTTGGACAGATCGATTGCCAATAGCCACTGGTTTGAGCTTTTTCACTCAGGAAGCTGCGAATATTTGAAGTATGAAGGGTCCAACCACAAACCGATCTCACCTGCTTCGACCTGACAAGGAAAAAAGGAAAAGGATTATTCAGGTTCGACAGAAGATTAAAAGATAATCCAGAAGTGAAAAAACTAGCGGAGGAGACTTGGGAAAGTGCAGGCCGCTGCTCTGTACAATCTAAGATTGGATTAACTAGGAAAGCCATTGTCCTTTGGAACAAGGAACAGCACAGGAACAGCAAAAGTCTCATTCATAAATGGAAAGAAGAACTAGAGCAAGCGATGATCTGCCCTCAAAATGACGTTGCTCTGCTTAATAAGATTAATGCTGATCTAAAAGCAGCTTATTTGGCTGAAGAATCCTATTGGAAGCAAAGAAGCAGAAACTTATGGCTTAGCTTGGGAGATAAAAACTCAGGATTTTTCCATGCTATTACTAAAGGCCGCAAAACAATCAACAACTTCTCTGTAATGGAAAATGCGGAAGGCGTACCGCTATTCACAGAAAAAGAAATTACAGGAACTATTGTCGCCTATTTTAACAACCTCTTCAAAACTGTTCCTGGTGATAGAAGACAAGTTGTCTCACAAGCGCTTAATAACAAGATTTCCTATGAAACAAACCAGGAGCTTATCACCATCCCGACTGCGGCTGAAATCCACTTGGCATTACTTGCTATCCATCCGGGCAAGGCTCCAGGCCCGGATGGTTTCTCTGCAAGTTTTTTCCAAGAAAATTGGAGCACTGTTGGACCTGATATTGTATATGAGATCCAGGGCTTCTTCTCTTCCGGCGTCTGGCCGAGATCCTTAAACGACACCCATATCAGACTAATTCCTAAGAATACTGGGGCTAAAACAGTGGCGGACTACAGACCAATTGCACTTTGCAACGTCTATTACAAAATAGTCTCTAAACTATTAGCCAACAGATTCAAACAAATCCTTCTGGATTTGGTGTATGAGAACCAATCTGCCTTTGTACAAGGGAGGGCCATTACTGATAACATCCTCATCTCCCATAAAGTCCTCCATTTTCTGAAAACCTCCAAGGCCTCCAAGCGGTGCTCAATGACAGTGAAAACTGATATGAGCAAAGCTTATGACCGGCTTGAATGGGATTTTATCGAAGAGGTTATGATCCATCTAGGCTTCCATAGCATTTGGATTAACTGGATTATGCAGTGCATCAAAACTGTCTCCTACTCATTCCTGGTTAATGGATCAGCGCAAGGAAGAGTCAAACCTCAGAGAGGAATTCGTCAAGGAGACCCCGTCTCGCCCTATATTTTTATCCTTTGCAGCGAGGTCTTGTCTGGATTGTGTAGAAAAGCGCAAGAAGAAAGAAAGCTGATTGGTATTAGGGTGGCCACTAACAGCCCTAGAGTTAAGCACCTATTGTTTGCTGATGATACCCTCTTTTTCTGTGGAACAAACACCAGAAGTGTGACCACGCTCCAACAGATCCTCTTTCTTTATGAGAAAGCATCAGGGCAAAAGATCAACCACCAAAAATCAGGGCTAACGTTTTCAAACCAAACTCTCCAAGAGCTAAAGGATAAGATTAAATCTGCGCTTGGCATTCAAAAGGAGGGAGGATCAGGGAAGTATTTAGGACTTCCTGAGCATTTTGGAAGAAAGAAAAGAGACCTATTTACGTCTATTATGGAAAGGATCCGACTGAGAGCTAAAGGTTATTCTACAAGACATCTATCTACAGCGGGGAAAATGACCCTCTTCAAAAGCGTTTTGTCTGCTATTCCTAATCACTCTATGCAATGATTCAAGCTACCTCAGTCCTTATGTAAAAGAATACAATCTGAGTTGACAAGGTTTTGGTGGGATTCTAACACAGGAACCAGGAAAATGTCATGGGTGTCTTGGGATACTATGACTAAGTCCAAGAAGGATGGAGGATTAGGTTTCAGAGACATACAAGCCTTCAACGATGCCCTGTTAGCTAAGCTCAGCTGGCGTATTATGGATAACCCCTCCTGCTTGTTAGCTCGAGTACTCAAAGGAAAATACTTCCAAGATCAAGAGTTTCTTCAGGCTACCACACCAGCTTCATGTTCTCACGGCTGGAGAGGTATAATGATAGGAAGTGACCTCATTAAAGAGCAATTAGGATGGGCTATCGGAAATGGCAAAAATGTTTCAGGTTGGAATGATGATTGGCTTTCTACAGTAGGTCCTGAAAGACCAGTGGGTCCAGCCCCTGAAGTAGAAACTAATCTAAGAGTATCAGATCTTATGTCTAGCGAGACTAAGGACTGGGACAGACAGAAAATTGAACGATCATTTCCTCTCCTATTGGGAAACATTCTTAGCATTAAACCAAGCAAGAAGGGCGGAGAAGACAAACTAATTTGGTTGAAACACAAGTCTGGTGCCTATACAACTAAGACAAGATATTACTCAGCTCGGGAAAAACATCAACAGCAACTCGACAACAATTCAGAGGCAACAATCACACAAGAATGGCTAAATGAAGTTTGGAAGATCACAACAGCCCCTAAGCTCAAGCTATTCATCTGGAAAATCAAACATGGAGCTCTCCCGGTTGGTGACAGACTAGAAGCAAGACATATCCTAACAGGAGCTAAATGCACTCATTGTGGAAGTGATGAAACCATTACACATTTATTTTTCCAATGTCCTTTTGCTCTAAGAGTCTGGGAGTTAGTACCTTTTTCTGGAGGTTTCGCTCCTCTGTCTCAGAACAGTTTCAACGAGGAATGGCAACGACTGCTCCAACTGACGGTTCTCCCTCCGGTCGGCCTAGGAAGATGCCCTCTGGCCCCCTGGATCATCTGGTCTATTTGGTCTGCTAGAAATCAAAAAATATTTCAACAAAGATCTTTCACTGCTCAAGAGACTATCTTAAAGGCTATGGTAGATGCTAAGGAATGGCAAGATGCCCAATCCTTTGAGTTACCTTTAATTCTTAGGAAACCTCATCCCCAAGACACGCTAGCTGTGGAAATTACTTGTCGATCGGACGCAGCTTGGAAGAAGGAAACTCACACGGCTGGAATGGCGTGGAGTTTCTCCCGGAATCAAAGTGAGAGAATCAGTTCTCACAGTCAATCATCAGCATTTGTGATCTCGTCCATCATGGCAGAAGGACTAGCAATGCTTGCAGCGGTGGAACACGCCATCGACCTACAGATGAGAAGTGTGGTTTTTAAATCGGATTCCTTGCAACTGGTGGCAGCAATTGCAGATGGAACTGGAATCTCTGAACTCCATGGAATACTCTCTGATATCTATTTCCTATCTCAATGTTTTGATGTTGTATCGTTTAGGTTTTGTCGTTGTGAACTTCTATGTTTTGAAGATACCCTGGCGAAAAAAGCCCTTTCAGACTTTGTACCGAGTCTGGGACCTGTACCGGCTCCAGTTTGATGGTTTTTGATGAATTTCGGTTATGCACAAAAAAAAGAATGTTTCTTAAAGAAAAGCTTAATTAATTTCAGTAAAAAAAAAAGCTTAATTAAGTTGTTTTTTCTTGGCCCTGTAATCTGTGGAGCATGCTGCATACATCAGTTTAACTCAAAAGTCAACTACTTCTAATTTCCGACCAGACAGATAGACGTGGTTCCTTGTAATATACCGCGTTTATTGTGATTTTTTTCTCGATTTTTATTTATTTAACTCAAAATATATTTCACTAGCTGTACTTCTTAATTATGAACGCGATTAGTTAATGTCTCAATCAAGATACGATAATCTTTGAGTTGAATTCGAACGTCCAAATAATTAAATAGTACATCTGGCCATATGCTCTCCAATCTTTCTTTATTTTTTATTTATTTTGGGGAAAATATTGATTAATTAAGCGATTATCTTTCTAGCAAATTATCCGGTTCTGTCTTCTTCCTATTTTCCTAGATCTTCCTCGTGATATATTGATGAAACTTATGAAGAACAAATAGAAGAGAAAAATATATACAAAGAAAAAAAAGTCTGAACTTTGTTTTTTCCTGATTTTAGAGGAATAATGGAAGACATAAATCGCAAGGAAAAGCTTTTTCTCAACTACGTTCCTGTCTACATTGTGCTTCCTCTTGTAAGTAAAACAAACACAAAAACATTTTTTTGGTATTTTACTCTATATATTGTTTGGAGCAATCTATTATATATATACAATGCAGCTAACTAGTATATACTGGTATGAATGCAGTTTGGAATAGTGGCTAAAGATAACAAACACGCAGAATTAGAAACTACAGAAAGGAACTTGAAGCGTCTCAAGAAGGAGGCTTGCATCGATGGTGTGATGGTCGATGTGTGGTGGGGGATCGTCGAGTCCAAAGCCCCCAAGGAATATAACTGGAACGGTTACAAAGAGCTGTTTAAGATGGTCAAGCGTTTGGAACTCAAAATCCATGCCATTATGTCTTTCCACAAGAGCAGCCAAAACAGAAAAACCACCTCTCTGCCGAGCTGGGTAGTCCAAGTTGGCAAAGAGAATCCCGATATCTATTACACCGACCGCAAAGGCTTTCGAAATGACGAGTGCCTCAGCCTTGGGGTCGATAATGAACCTCTCTTTGATGATGTAAATGGTACAAAACGTACTGCCATACAGGTAACTAAATCATATGCTTGAATGGTAACATTAACTATTAATACATAGCGTCATTTTGCTCAATTATGACTTCCAACTTAAAACAAATTGCTAATGAGAGTGAGTTGACTCTAACCTTTTATATATTACTTCATTAGTTTTGAATAGGAGACTTTCATTCATTCAATTAATACGTCTGCATGCACTTTCACCCATTGCAACAACCCTAGTTTCCACTAATCATATGGCACTATCAGATATACAGTGACTACATGAATAGCTTCAAAGAAAACATGGCAGAGTTTCTAGAAGACGGTGTGATAGGGGCAATTGAAGTAGGCCTAGGACCCAATGGAGAACTTTGTTACCCTTCGTTTCCATCAGATCAAAGGTGGACATTTCCCGGCATTGGAGAATTTCAGGTTCCAGAATATATATATATATATATATATATATATATATATATATATATATATATACTAATTGTTTCATCTGGCTCTAGATCAAATCTAAATATCCATCCTAAACAGTGAGTTGATATTAATACCAGTGCTACGACAAATACTTGAAGAAAGATTTCGAGAATGCAGCAAAGAAGGCAGGACACTCGATGTTGGATCTTTCAAAAGAAGATTTTGGAGATTACAACAGCAAGCCAGATGAAACTACATTTTTCAAGGAAAATGGGACATACACAACGGAGAAGGGGGAGTTCTTCTTGGAATGGTACTCCAACAAACTTATCTTCCATGGTGATCAAATCCTAAGAGAAGCCAACAAGATCTTCACCGGCCTCAAAATTGACTTGGTTGCCAAGGTACTACACATAAACACTCATGCCGGATCCGGGCACAATCTCAAGAAATTTGAATGTTATATACATAGACATAACCCTTTAAATTATATAATTTTAATTTTCAAGTTCTTAAGAAATGTTTACGCCCCCAAAACTCTTAGATCCGGCTCGAATACAAAATTTTGAACTGACATGTCACAAATTGTCTTTTTTTTTTTCTTGCTATCACATTCTCGGTTTATATATACCATAGGTTTCAGGAGTTCACTGGCTGTACTACCATCCCAGCCACGGGGCAGAACTAACTGCTGGTTATTACAACCTTTATGACAGAGATGGTTACCGTCCGATCGCTAGGATGCTATACAAACGCAACTGCTTTCTCAACTTTAGTTGCCTTGAGATGAAATATTACAACTATTCAGAGGAAGCCTTATCTGCTCCCGAAGAACTTGTTAAAGCGGTAATTCACCAAAAAAGAGTCTTATTACAGTTACAAACATACAAGTAACTATTCTCAAATGGTTTTCTTAGTAAATCATTGTTTTGTTTGGTGTCTTTGTAAGGTCTTGAGCAAAGCGTGGAAAGAAGGCATAGAAGTGATTGGTGCAAACACATCGGAAATTAAAAATGCGGAAGGTTACAACCAGGTTCTTCTTAATGCAAGACCAAACGGTTCTAACCCGAAGGGAAAGCCAAAACTCAAAGTGCACAGTTTCATGTACCTGCGATTGTCGGAAACAATTTTTAGTAGAAACTATGACATGTTCAAGAAGTTTGTGAGGAACATGCATGCAGATCAAGTAAGTATTGGCAAGGCCATGAAATTGTTTCTTGGTATGAATCTACATCACAGGTACACATGATGTAACAAAATCTTTTTGTTTTGAAATGGACTAGGATTACTGTGGAGATGCAGAGAAGTATGCCCATAAGGTCGAGTCGAATTCAGCGATCACCATTGAGGAAATATTGGCTGCCACCAAGTCAAGTGGATCATTCAAGTGGGACGAGGAGACCGAAGCTAAGGTTGATGGTTGAACCTATGCAGCCACACGAAATCGCAAATCTACTTACAAAATTTCTATAGCTTCTTTTAATCCTTTTTAATAAAAATAAAAAACCAAATATTGGACGTTGCACCAAATGGAGGTGAACAAAATATCCACACTCAAATAATCAAGGGAAAATTGACCCTAATTACCTGGTGAAATTTTTTGAACGAGTTCTAAACTGGCACTGCTAATCCAATGACCGATTCCAAACCCGATCAAAATAAGAACAAGTTGAGTATCCGCAAGTATCCTAAATATAAATATATTAGTTATAATAATAAATTATAATAATTTCAATACCCAAATTAATATTATAACCTGAATATATTTTTATTTTTAGATATTTTGAATATTATACAAAATACCGAACCAACATGTAATAACGTAGTTACTTTCGATAAAAATGATTCAAACCGTATACTTTTGGTTATTTTGGGTAAATTTAGGTAGTTTAAAATTTTAAATACTTATATTCTTAAACCAAAGTAGTATCCTAGTTCCTAAATATAAATATAATTCCAAAAATATTAGTTATAATAATAACTGTAATAATCTCAATATGCAAATTACTATCATAAATATGAACTATTTTTATTTTTATATATTTTGAGTGTAATAGATATTTTCGGATAATTGTTTTTACTTTATGTACAAAATAATGAAATATCCAACCGTTAAAATATGATGCAAACCATTATTTTGGGTAAATTTAGAGGCATTGAAGACAAAATGTTTGACCAAAAACAAGCAATTGAAACTGTATTGGATGGGAATGGGATACATCCGAGTAAAAGTTGGGTTACGCGCACACATCAAAAATATAGATGAAACCGAACCACATATGGGCTAATGTGTAGGCTCTACTACATATTATATAGGCCCATTAGTGAGTTTCGCTAATCATCCATCTCTTCGATTCTTCGCGAAAATATTAATTTGGGTATTGAAAATTTTCCTTCTGAATTTTTCGAAATCCCTAGATTCCAATCCCCAAAGAACCCTAATTCGATTCGATTCGATTCAACGATGGGCAAGAACGATTTCCTCACCCCGAAGGCGATCGCGAACCGCATGAAGGCGAAAGGGCTCCAGAAGCTCCGGTGGTACTGCCAGATGTGCCAGAAGCAGTGCCGCGACGAGAACGGGTTCAAGTGCCACTGCATGAGCGAGTCTCACCAGCGTCAGATGCAGGTCTTCGGCCAGAACCAGCGGCGCGTCCTCCAAGGCTACTCCGAGGAGTTCGAGAAGACCTTCCTCGATCTCATGCGTCGGAGCCACAGGTTCTCTCGCATCGCCGCCACCGTGGTGTACAACGAGTATATTAATGATAGGCACCATGTGCACATGAACTCGACGGAGTGGGCGACGCTGACGGAGTTTATAAAGTATTTGGGGAAGACGGGGAAGTGTAAGGTCGAGGAGACGCCTAAAGGGTGGTTTATTACTTATATTGATAGAGACTCGGAGACGATTTTTAAAGAGAGGTTGAAGAATAAGAGGGTGAAGAGTGACTTGGCTGAGGAGGAGAAGCAGGAGAGGGAGATTCAGAAACAGATTGAGAGAGCCAAGGAAGGTGAAGGTGAGGGTGAGGAGAAGAAGAAAGGTGAAGACTTTGGGTTGAAGAGTGGTGTTGTTAAGGTTGGGTTTTCACTCGGTGGAGGGGCTAAACAGGTTGTTACTACGGGTGAGAGCTCGAAGCGTGTGTTTGAGGAGGAAGAGAATGAGAGAGATGAGAAGAAGAGGAAGAAAGGTGGAGACTTGGAGAAAGAGAGAAGGTCTGCTTTGGATGAGTTGATGAAGGAGGAAGAGAGGAAGAAGGAGAGGATGAATCGCAAGCCTTACTGGCTGTTCCAAGGGATTGTTGTGAAGGTGATGAGTAAAGCTCTGGCGGATAAAGGGTACTATAAGCAGAAGGGGGTTGTGAGGAAGGTGATTGATGACTATGTTGGGGAGATTGAGATGATTGATTCGAAGCATGTGCTGCGAGTTGATCAGGAGGAGCTTGAGACTGTGATTCCACAGATTGGAGGGTTGGTGAAGATTGTGAATGGGGCGTATCGTGGTTCAGTTGCGAAGTTGTTGGGCGTGGATACGGAGAAGTTCTGTGCTAAAGTGCAGATTGAGAAAGGTGTCTATGAAGGGAGAGTCATCAAGTCCATTGAGTACGAGGATATATGCAAACTAGCTTAGTTACTATATCCTTAGACCATTACATCAGCTTTATGGTACCTTGTGTTTCTACTTTGAACCCTTTCTTTGTGTCTGCAAGTGAGTTTAAGACAACTCACTGTTATGATAAAACAGAGTGTTCAAAAGATTCTGGCATTTGGTTTCTTTTTATTCTCTTTTGTCCAGCCAAGCGAACAGGGTTGCATCTCAGAGGGTTTAAGATGATGGGTTTGACTGCAATTATGATCCCTGATGGTTTGCGAGTCACCGAAGGTACTGCAGATAAGATTCTGTTTCATGACATGTTCTTGACTGGATTATCTTTAATTTTCATTGGTTTACTCAATGTGATTGTACGTGTGACTACTCTAGTATCTTTAAGAAACCCTGTGGTGTTTTGATTATGCTTTCTCAAACAAAGCTCGAATTATAAAATTCCCAAGTTGACTTCTGAGATGAAATGCCGTTAAGGGGTAAACACATTTAGGTTCATAAATATTGTAACTATAGATACATTAACAGTTGCCTGGACTAAGTCCTCACAAAAGCAAACACTCTAGTGTGAATTGTAGGAGAAGACCAACCTTTCATCATCTCCAATGGGCACCAACAATATTAACGGCCCAATAATTATAAAACAGTAAGATTCTCGTGGACTTTTTTTGTTTGTTTATATATTGATAGAGATGAACATTTTGGAATAAGTTTACACCTGAAAAGACAATTATCCACAAGCCCTTTCCCTTTGGAGGCAATCAATCAATTAAGCATAGAGGTGTCAAATGGGCGGGCCGTCCAATGGTTACCCATGTCCATATACAAACGGGCTTAATATGGACAAACCCATTTTTCCCATTGGTTTTTATTGGACAAAATGTGGAAGACCATTAAGAAAATGGTCTTTATTGGTTTTGGGCTTTATGGACGTGGACTGTCCAATGGTCACAAAACCTAAGGTTTATAAAATTTAAGTTTTTCCGCTAAACTCGTAAAATCGATTTTTTCGCTTAAATTTTAATATCAAATTTTCCCGTCAGAACCAGAAAATCGAGTTTTTCCGCCAGAATCGCAAAGTTGAGTTTTTCTTCAAAACGCAAAATCGAATTTTCCCGCCAAAACCGGAAAATCGAGTTTTTCTGCGAAAACCGCAAAATCGATTTTTCTCACCAAAACTGAAATTGTTGTACTTATGAACTTATGTATTATTGTACTTATGAAATTATGGATGAATTTTAATTTTATGAACTTGTATATATAATTGTAGGCTTATAAATTAAAATTTTCTTATATAGTCATTATAGACCCCATGGCAAAACCGAAAAATCGAGTTTCTCAGCCAAAATCAGAAAATCGAGTTTTCCGCCAAAACCGCAAAAATGAGTTTTTTCCGCCAAAACTGAAAAATCGAGTTTTTCCGTCAAAACTGCAAAATCGAGTTTTTCCGTCAAAATCGTAAAATCAAGTTTTTCCGCCAAAACTGCAAAATCAATTTTTCCCGCCAAAACCGTAATTGTTGTATTTATGAACTTATGTATTGTTGTACTTTTGAATTTATGGATGAATTTTAATTTTATGAACTTTTATATATAATTGTATGCTTATAAATTAAAATTTAAAATTTTTTTATATGGTCATTATGGACCCCATGGCAGCCCATAAAAATATGGGTGTTAGTGGGTATGGTCTTTAATGGACATGGTTCTTAATGGACATGGTCACTTTGCTGTCCACAAACAATGAATGGACAAATGGATATGGGCTAATGGACATGGGCTCGCCCAGTTTACAGCTCTAATTAAGCAACCTCTTTATTATTTTTAAGGTTAGTCCGCTGTACAGTGAAAGTTTGGTTGGTTTCTTGGTCAAACCGTAATTAACAAACTTCCCAGATAATAAAGGAAGGGAGAATATTTAACAACACTAGTACAAGTCCACCACTTTATTATCTCTTTCTTCTTCCTCTATTTCCTTATTCTCAGGGAAATCAAATCAAATCAGTTTTTAAGGGTTTTTTTTAAACTGGTAGCATTCTTTCTCTGTCCCCTCTAAAATCAGAAAAGTATCTGCCTTTTCACATTCCTCAATCTTTGCTTTTTGTTCCTTCTCAAAAGGGAATCTTTACCTTCTTTCTTTTTCAGTTGTGGGTTTTGTCTGAAACCCCCTTTTCTGGGTTTATCTGTGTTTTTCTCTCTCTCTCTATCTTTCTCTTACAATTAAACAAACTGTGTGCTTTTCTCTCAAAGTTAGAGACTTTATTGTTCACACCAAATGGGCTAAACTCGGAGAAAGAGGTGTAAGAAATTTTCTCCATTGATGATCAACTGTTTCAAAGACCCATTACATGTTTTGATGACTGTTTTGCTTTGTAAGATCCTTTTTTTTTTATTAATCTGTTTATCTAAGCACTTCTTTGACATATACTCAAGTCTTTGAAATACAAATATTGTTTCAGCCACTAATGATGACGATGATGGTCATGAAGAGGCTGTTGTGGATGATCATAGGAATGATGTTAGGGAAGACTCAAAAGGGGACGCAAAGGAAGACGAATGTCAAGTTGTTTGTCCTACTCTCACTCTGACAAGTAGTCTCAGAAAGGTGGATTCTAATAAGAAGGAGAAGGAGAAGAAGAAGGTACAATGGGTGGATTTGATGGGGATAAAAGAGCTTGCTGAGATTCGAGAATTCGAAACCAGGTTGGTTAAAGTTATGTGTTGAAATTGAGATTCTTACATATAGGGACAGTTAGTTTGGTCATAATTTGTATGGAATCAGATTCTTTACTCTTTTGGAATGATGTGGTTATCTCATTTTTTCTTGCAGTGGAGAAGATGATATTGACTCTGATGGGGAGAAAAACTGTGTCTGTGTTATCCTTTGATCTGTCCATTTTAGTTTTGCTGGAGGATCCAAGGACAAAGGACAAAGGACAAAGCTGGTGGCTCCAGGCATTGTAATCCCATATACAGGGAGAATCTGCATTTGTGTACATACTGAAGCATTCTTTTCTTCTTCTCTAGAAAATGCTCTGCTTATATAAAAGTATAGATCTTTAACTTCATTCGTTTCTTCAAAACCGTTTTAATGGAGTTTGTTACAAATCTAGCAATCACTATGTATGTTGATATCTACTTATGCATATGAGTTTAACATGCACTATGTAAACCAAATGTCTACATTACAACTTTTATATCAGTCTGGAACAGGTTCTTGTCTTTGAAGCAGCTCTTTTTCATTTATAACAATAAGACTTTGTGTGTATGATTGTGTTGGCACTTTCCATGTCTAAGTTTTCTACTTATGTGTCATGTCAAGCTTGAAGCATATGTTATCAAAGTTGGCTTTAAGTAACAGCAAGTTTGATTTATCTTTTCCTGAGTAGTTGTTTGTTTGCAACATAGGAATCATGAGACCAAAGCCAATCACACTTTGGCTCATGTTGCATAGTTTGTCATATCACTTCGAGTGAAAACAAGATTGCTATGTATTAAACGGATCCAAGTGGAAGGGAGATGCGAATTTATGTATACGAAAGCAAAAGGACGAAGCTCACTGTGCCAGACCTGGAAAACATCAGGAGAGCTGATGTGGCTGTGAGTTGCTGAGCTGGCAAGAGGAGATGGCAGTTAGAGAGCAGAGGATGAGTGAAAGAATATAAATAGAAGTGTTACCTTTTTTTGTGGTTGATCGGTTTTGGTTAGACTCGATCAATAGGCTTGTCGAGTTCATCTCTTCAAGAAGACTGATTCTGAGAGCTTGTTCTCTGGATTTGATGGCTCAAGGCATCGTTTGTCGACTTGAGATTGTAACCGTTTGATGAGCAATAAGAATAGTACTCAACGCTTATCACACTCATGAAGCAGTTTGATGAATCTTGTGCCATTAACGCCAATCAACTCCTTGTTTGGCTTTAACAAGAAGTGGTTCACCACCTAAAGTTTTATGTCTCTTCTAGGCTTGATATGATATACTCGAGAGGAATTGTATCCATTTTCCAGCCAATTTGTATTGATTTTCATATGAAATGAAAGTAAATTTTCAAAAGTGATATATAGCAAAATGGTTTGTAACTTTGAATTACTAAGGAATTATGATTTATTCATACGATTGGTTCAAAATTTCAGTACACAGCACATTCTTTTGTTCAAAATCATTACAACTTGCTCATCTATTACAAAAGCTAGAAGGAATCAATTTCCGGCAGAGTTACTTTATTACCCCATCTCCTCAGTATCCATATCCTGAAACAAGAGAGAAGTAAACACAGAATCAGTGATGAGACATCAATGTTTTGGAGGATATTCACTGAAGAGTAAAAGTATTTGAATGTCTAAACCAACCTGAGTTGTCCATTGGGTTGCCTACGGGAACTGGCTCAGGCTCCTTGATCTCAACAACGACACAGTCAGACATCAAGAATGTCTTTGCAACCGAAGCTGCATGTTCCAAGCAACATCTCACAACCTAACCCAAATAAAACATACTCAGGTTCATGGATCTGTTAGCAAGCCAAAGACAGTTTATGCAAGCAAACAACTGACCTTAGTTGGATCGATGATTCCTGCAGCCATTAGATCCTCGTACTTGCCGGTTGCAGCATTGTAACCGAACTTCACATTATCGTTAGAAAGCACCTGCCAGTGTATACAAGAGAGCTCTTAAAGCATCTGATGTAAATCAAGAGCAAAAAGTGTGTAAAGGTTTTCTGTTAAACTACCTTCTCGCTAACTACGCTTCCATTTACTCCTGCATTCTTGGCAATCAGTTTCAGAGGGTAACTCAGTGCTCTTTTCACAATGTCCGCTCCAACCTGAAGTAAGAGAAGTTAGAGGTTAGAAGACCTGAAGGTTTAGGAATTAGAAACAGAATCCTTGATCAAATTTACCTTTTCTTCATCATTGTCAAGGGCGGCTTTAATGGCATCAACCTTGGAAGCAAGACGAAGCAGAGTACAACCACCACCAACGACAATTCCTTCCTCAACAGCAGCCTGCAGAATACAAATCCTGATCAGTATAGTTCACGAGTACAAGCTTTATTAAAAGCTCAGAAAAAAAACAAATCACCTTTGTAGCATTAAGAGCATCTTCAACTCTCAGTTTCTTCTCTTTGAGTTCTGTCTCAGTTTGTGCTCCGACCTTTTAACCAATACATAAAAGCTTTTACTTAATATCTCTCCAACATAGTGTATTCTTATATTAAATAATATTAATGAGGTTTGTAAGTAACCTGAATCACAGCAACTCCACCAGAGAGCTTTGCAATTCTCTCATTCAATTTTTCCTTCTCATAGTCTTGCTCTGCTTGCTGCACAAACCAAAGTAGCATACTACTGTTAAGTACAGTTTGGACAAAAAAAAGTAAGTAGAGATCATATAAGTCTACTACAAGCTGGTACCTCAATAAGGTTCTTAATTTGTGTAACACGCTTTTGCACTGCGTCTTGTGTGCTCCCATCACCCACAATGGTCGAAGTCTCCTTAGTGAGGACAACCTTTGCTGCATGTCCAAGAACCTCTTTTCCAGCTTTGTCAAGTGAAAGACCAACTTCCTCACGAATCACAGTCGCTGCAAGCACAGATAGAAAACAAGGACAAGATTAAAACCACAATGATTGTGCCTAAACACATGGCTCAGCACTGCACATTGATATTACCTCCAGTGAGGATGGCAATATCATCAAGGTATTGGCTCTTGCGCTCTCCAAATCCTGGTGCTTTGAGAGCTGCAATCTTCAGTGTGCCTCTAAGCTTATTAACAACAAGGGTCGCTAACGCCTCCTGCTCAATGTCTTCTGCGATAATTAAAATTGGGTATCCTCCTCTAATTGCATCCTCCAGAACACCAACAAGATCCCTTGCGTTGGTAATTTTCTTGTCAACAAGAAGCAACTGCAACACAATAAAAAATCCATTAGAGAACAGTTAACAGCTGCAAGACTATGATGGAGTGGACTCAGAATTTAGAAACAGTTACCTTGCAATTGTCGAACTCCACTGACATTTTCTCACTGTCTGTCACAAAGTAAGGAGAGACATAACCGCGATCAAACTGCATTCCTTCCACTACGTAGAGAGCGTTCTCGGCACTTTTACCCTCCTCAAGTGTCACCACACCCTTCCTGCCCACTCTGCTCATTGCTTCAGCGATCATACTTCCAATTTCTGCATTGTTACCCGCACTAACAGCTGCCACATCCGCAAGCTCACTGTCTTCAACCTACATCAGACATGACTACTTTCAGAATCTTTTGTCAAATATTCAAAGAAAGAGACTCTTAGAAAAAGTTGTAACCTCTTTAGACATTTTCTTGAGCTCGGCTACCAAAGCCTTTGCTGTCTTCTCAATGCCTCTAGTGATCAATACAGGGTTTGCACCAGCAGCCACCACCTGAATGACAAACAAATTTAGAGATTAAGATCACCATTCTTTTTGAGTTTCATCTCAAAAAGCTGAAAGAAAAAGAAGATTAGACATACCTTGACACCCTCAGCAATAAAACCTTGTGCAAGAACCACAGATGTTGTGGTACCATCACCGGCCAGGTCATTGGTCTTGGCAGCTGCTTGCCTAACAAGTTTAGCACCAATGTTCTCAACAGGGTCTTCCAATTCAACCTACAGCAGAAAGTTCTAAGTTAAAAGAGTCTTTTCAATAAAAAATAAATAAACATCATTATCAGAGGGTGAACGATTCCATACCTCCCTTGCAACAGTCACACCATCATTAACAATTCTTGGCGATCCATACTTGCTCTCAAGAACAACATTTCGCCCTTTAGGTCCAAGTGTAACACCAACAAGGTCTGCAAGCTTGTTGACACCAGCCTGGTTTAACAATGAATCACAAATAGTTAGCGGCAGCAGTAAAGTTTAGGGGCACACAGTTTCCGTTAGTAAAAAAAAAAGGTACTCACTTGAAGCTTCCTGATGGTAGTCCCGTCTTTGTTGAAATGCAACTCCTTGGCTGCACATACAACTGCAGGACTGGATCTTCTGAGCTTGGGGAACACGTTCTGCCTCCTCCCGAAAGAGCTTGAAGACAACTTGTTCATAAGCTTCTTATCCGTTTTGTGGGCATTTGGAGCAACCATGGAGCCAATGGAAGACGTTGCAGTGAAGGTTGATGCCATCTTTTCACTTCAAACACAGACAATCCAACAATCAGATAACATCTCTAAGATATATACAAAAAAAATGCTCTTATTTTCATCGATATAAGGTTTACATAATCAAAATAAACCAAAGAAACTACTAAACTAATGAAAATTCACATAAGAAAATCAGAGAAAATAGAAGAAAGGCGACACATTTTTTTTTAAGTAGAGCTCACTAAGAACAACACACCACTGAAAATCTAAGGAAAGAACCATTCAATTATGAACAAGAGTACCCAAAATCTTCATAGAAATGGATATTAAAAAGCTTAGAGCAAAATCTTATCCAACATAACAACACCAAACATAGACACAGAAGCATGAACGGAGCCGGTGAAAACGCAGAGGCTCAGATGTGTTAAAAGAGTACGAAACTAACAGAGAAGTAAAGCGAAGAAGAAGAAGAGGAGAAGTAAAGTACCACGGATAAGAAACACGGGAGCAGCTGAAGCAAGAAGTAGGTTTATCTCCTAGAGAGTGAGAGAGAGAGGGTGCTTTTAACGTTACCTGAGTGAATCTTGACCGTTGGATTTAACGATCCGGATAAGTTAATTGGATTTTCCTGGACCTCTTTCCCTTGTCTAATTTTAAATTGGGCCTTTTTCCTTGGCCCATTTCATCTAGAATAACATTATAAAATGTTTTTTTTTGTCTTTAATTTAATGGTGATTAATGAAAATCAATGTTTAAAATAGAAGAGTTAGGAGATTTGTTGAGAACTATCGACTAAGAGCACCATTAACCCTAGCACCTCAATTAGGGTGCTTAATTTTTTTTTTTAAGATTTTTTATCTAATTTAAAAATTAAAAATTAAAAACAAACCAATCACGGGCCGCCACGTGTCAGTGGAGTCTGCAAAACAGAACAAGGCGCTTAATTTGGAGTCAGAACCTGCGATGCTTATTATTTTTGTGGGACCACAGTTGATAAGCACCCCCTAAACAACTGGGATCTGTGGAAGCACCGTAGCCTATTCGTTAAGGTATAAAGGTTTCTACACCCAGGTCTCGGTTCAAATCCCAGACTATGCAATTTATTGCAGATTACAGGAAATCTAGGTTTCAAGTCCTGGAGAGAGCGGTTTATTAAACAATTATGCAGACTACAGAGGAAAGGCTTGCAAGGGATCTTCAACATTGTGCAAGTAAATCTGGCCAGGCGTGGATCTTCATAGGACGGTTCAGGTGATGCAGTTAGACGTAGGTCTTCATAAGGCAGGTAGTATTGTCGGTTGTCGAATCGTCTATGTAATATTTCCTATATCATAATTGTAAGATCATAATAAATCAGCGTTAAAAAAAAACAAGTGGGATAAATGTGCTCTTATGTCCTTCTTTTTTTTCTTGCATTTTTCCTTCTCCTTTTTCCTGCTTCAATCATAAAATTGTATTACTTGATAGAAAACTCAAAAAAAAAATTAAAGTATCAAGAACAGTTATGATTACTTACTAGGCTTAATGAGGCTGGGAGAATAATTATTAGGTGATTTTCTCAGACGATTACTTCTTCGAAGCTCTTCTGCTTCTCTTTCCTCTTCTTTGTTCTCTTTATCAGGGTGCTCTTCGTGCTCTTTATTCATTTCGTTCATGTCCTCTTCTTGGCTCCCAGTGCTCTCATCATCCTCGTGCTCTTGTTGAATGAGAGTATCACCACTCCCTCCTACATTCGTTAGCTCTTCGTGACTAGGAGAACGAGACTTATTCATTTCGTTCCAGTCATTAAAAAGATCTCCGCTATTTAAACTCTGAGACGGATCATGTTCCTGATTCTCAGGATCTACGTTATTCTGAGACTGATCACCACTTCCGGTTATAATCGGTTCCTGAGACTAATTATGTTCCTGAGACTGATCACCAGGAAAAACATTTTGAGGCGGTGACTCTTCTGCTTGATGAAGAGGGGAATTTTGGGGTGGCTCAACAGCAGGCTGTGGCTCAACACCAGGCTCTGGAAAAACTCGGTTGGATTGATCACTTCGGTAGAGATCTTCCCAAAAAGTTTTCCTTTTCTCTACCATCAAAACTTCTTTCCATCTGTTGAGAATCACGTGAAATGTTTGGAGTTCTTGGACTGTTGCCACTAGATGTTGCTCATCAGTTGTAGGTAACAAAAGAGACTCGATCTCCTGTAAAAAGCAAAAGAAAAACTATCTTGAAAAAGATTTTGAAAAAAAAAATAAAAAAAAATTCGAAAAAAAATTTCAAAAAAGAAATTATAAAAATTTTGAATCTGAAAACACATAATCTGAAACTATAAAAATTTTTATTTTATTTTATTTTATTTATTTTTGTTTGTTTATTTAATTTTAAACCAAGGTTATTAGAGATATTTTACCCTTTAATGAATGTCATTTTTGTGACTTTTTCCTTTTAATGCTATTTTTTAGACATAAACTTCAAAATGTGCGATTATTGACAATTACCCCTGTTTAAACCAGTTTGAGTAGCATTAAAGAATTGTTCCGCTGTAATGACCGATTTGCAGCTAGAACTTTGTTGAAAATTTTTGTCAAAAAAAAAACTTTGTTGAAAATTAAAACAAAAGTGTCAGTTGCAACTCGAAGATATCGATTCACGTGTCGGATCCTACGTGGCATGGGTATCGTCTTCTTCAATAACTCCGTGAGATTAACTTAGAAAAATCTGTTAACTTTCATCTAAAAGGACTCAGCTTTGATCTTATCTCTCTCTCTCTCACGAAGTGGTTGAGACTGTTGCCATAAATAAATAAAAGCTCTCTCTCTCTCTCAGATTGATTGTTTGGTGGGTTCGTCGAAAGCTTTGATCTTTTGCAAAAATGGCGTCTCTTTTAGGCAGATTCTGCCGGAAACTAGTTGTTCCGGGCTCTGCTCACGGATCACGGATGATTTCCACGACGGCGTGTGATTCAGAAGCCGTGAAGTCGTTGAACCTATACTCAGCGATCAACCAAGCTCTTCACATCGCCTTGGAAACCGATCCTCGGTAAGATCTTCTTCTTCATCCTTTAGCTTTAAGTGTTTGAGATAGCAAAAGCCTGTTTCTTGAAGTTTCTCATTTACTTGTTGTCTAAACCATTTTGAGTTCTTTGTCTTTAAGACATCAGACTGATCTTGTTTTGGACTTTTGGAACTCTCTTTTTTTCGTGGGAAGCTCTTACGTATTTGGGGAAGATGTTGGCTTTGGTGGAGTCTTTCGCTGCACAACAGGATTAGCTGAACGGTTCGGGAAGAACCGTGTCTTCAACACTCCTCTTTGTGAGCAAGTAATGTATCTTTGAATCCTTCACCTGCCTTCATGTGTTTCTCTAGTCTTTATTGTTCTTGATGAGCCATTCATATACACTTTCAGGGCATTGTTGGATTTGGTATTGGTCTAGCAGCAATGGTGAGTTCTTTCTTGTCTCCTTTATATTTCTGAAGTTGTGACATCTATGTGTGTTTGATCTTCACAGGGAAACCGAGCAGTTGTAGAAATTCAATTTGCAGACTATATTTATCCTGCTTTTGATCAGGTAAAAAGAGTGTTCCCCACCTTAGAGTTTGATTTTTCTACTGCTGAGTTTCTGATAAGAGGTTTTAACTCACAGATTGTTAATGAAGCTGCAAAGTTCAGATACCGAAGTGGTAACCAATTCAACTGTGGAGGTATAAACCTTGTCTTTAACTTGCCATCAGTATCTCTTTTACTCATTAGGGTCTTTTATCATAGGACTTACAATAAGAGCACCGTATGGGGCTGTTGGTCATGGTGGACATTACCATTCACAATCACCTGAGGCTTTCTTCTGCCATGTCCCTGGTATTAAAGTTGTTATCCCTCGGAGTCCACGAGAAGCCAAGGGGCTGTTGTTGTCCTCTATCCGTGATCCAAATCCTGTTGTCTTCTTTGAACCAAAGGTACTTCTCTTTCTCTCTTACACCACAAATCAGCTTCTCTTCTCGAGTGTAAATCTTGAGAAGCTTTGTTCTTCTTTTCAGTGGCTGTATCGTCAAGCAGTAGAAGAAGTTCCAGAGCATGACTATATGATACCTTTATCACAGGCCGAGGTATTATAATATGTTTACTTATCAAAAGTGTTTCTTTTAGACTGAAAAAGATGGGGTTGTTGTCAGGTTATTAGAGAAGGCAATGACATAACGCTTGTTGGATGGGGAGCTCAGCTTACTGTGATGGAACAAGCTTGTCTGGACGCGGAAAAGGTTTTAGATTTTATCTTTCAATTGAAAGATAATTGGTTCAAAGTTAGTAACATGGGTCTTGAATTAATAATGCAGGAAGGAATATCATGTGAACTGATAGATCTCAAGACTCTGTTGCCTTGGGACAAAGAAACAGTTGAGGCCTCCGTTAAAAAGACTGGCAGGCTTCTTGTAAGTTTCAAGCAATTGTCAGGTTTTTGTTTTTGTGTGGTCGTTCTTATGGATTGCTTTTGGCTTTGGGGTTGCAGATAAGCCATGAAGCTCCTGTGACAGGAGGTTTTGGAGCAGAGATCTCTGCAACAATCCTCGAACGTTGCTTCTTGAAGGTAAAAAGCTTAAGGTTTAATTCATCTAGAAGAGATTAAGTGGTTTTTTTAACTGCCGTTTTGTGTGCAGTTAGAAGCACCAGTAAGCAGAGTTTGTGGTTTGGACACACCATTCCCTCTTGTGTTTGAGCCATTCTACATGCCCACCAAGAACAAGGCAAGTTCATCTTCCTCATTATCTTCCCCTTTAAAAAAAAAGCATTATCTAATCATGGGTCTTCACGTTTGGTGCAGATATTGGATGCAATCAAGTCCACTGTTAATTACTAGCCATTCAATCTGTTTCTTCAGATAACTTTGATGAACTATAGTTTGTTGTTTTACATTTATGTATTATGAAAAGCTATCTTATGCAGTACTATGTGTTTATATGACAAAATGATAAGCAATGAAATGCTTGCCTAAATCCATCAAAGATTCACCAAAAACCGCTTTAATAATCGTTAAAACAGATCAATTAATACTCCAAACATTTCAGAGACTAAAACTGCAAATCTGCTTAAAGGAGTTTATTACAGAGTCTTGGTGTCTTATTACACAGGGTTAGCAGAGAAGTTCTAAGTTACTCTTTAACAATTTGGGTACTGTTCACTAATAAAACAAACATTACAGGAAACATGATACTTGGAAGAAACTCAGAACCAAAAAAACAGAATTGGAATCTCCATTCTGTACATACAGATTCTGGTTTTCAATCTGAATCAAACCAAGTCCTTTGTTGAAGGAAATTAACCTCACCAAGCGCTTGCCACCACTGGGATCTCTAGTTCATGGCAATCCAAACATGTTTTCTTTGATTTTTGATGTATAGGCTCTGCTTGTACAAAAAAGATCTATAATCAAACCACTTGTGGTTCATTCAAGAGCTATGAAAAAAAAAAGAATGTTGGAAACTTACATACTATCATTGCTGGATTTTCCTGAACTCTGTAAGAACTGGGTAGATATTCTCAAAGGCCGTGTAAGTCTCTTCTCTCATCTAATAAGTGCAACCCAAGGATTTAATCAGATGACCAAAGTATTTTTTCATGACAAAATTTGTTAATCATCCGAGAGAAATTAAGATTAGTTTACCTTGGCTCCAGTTATAACAATCTTCCCTGACACGAAAATCAGTAGCACAATCTTTGGTTGTTTCATCCTATATATCAGTCCTGGGAACAGCTCAGGCTCGTACTGGAGAGAGAGGAGAACCATCAGACCAATTATCTCCATCTAATGCTATACAACTCTTGAGGTGATCACTTACACTTGAGAAAGCACTGTGAGAGTATGCAAGACCTTCAAGCCTAATGGGGAATTTGACATCACAAGACCCTACAATGTTCTGAATCTTGAAATCCTGCATATCGTAAACAGAAAATTTCATTACTAGACTGTATAACAAAACGAATGGAACAATATATAGTGTATGTTGTATCAGAGATAGATCATTAAGTACCTTGAACTTTGCAGGAAAGCCAAGCTTTTGAACAATCCGAGCGTACTGAACAACAACAAAAAAAGAGTTCTTTAACAATAGTAGAAAATAAAACACCTACTGCAATTACATCAAGTTATGACTTACAGTGTTCCTAGAATACGAAAAGAAAATGAGACTGGTGTACCTTTCTCGCAGCCAGCTTTGAAAAATGTTCACTCTTAGCTCCGGTACACACCTAACAGTAGACAACATGTTAAAACATGAACATGGTAGATCAAGAAATGGTATAAAGCCAATATATAACATACCATTTTCCCAGAAGCAAAGATCAACGCTGTAGTCTTTGGCTCTCTTATCCTCATGATTACTGCAGCAAAACGCTGGAACAAGACACACAAGCAAGATTAAACTATATTCAAAATACAAAAACACAATTAGTTTGAACTGAGAAAAAAAAACACATTTAAATACAGAGCTGTAGAAAGACTAATGACTACTACAGCAAGAAACGAATGCGAACCTTGGGGTTATATTCAGCGTTGCGAGCCTGCAAAGCTATGGATTTAAGATCAAGCTTGCAGTCTAAGTTCACTGTCGAGACAATGTTTCTGAAACAAACAAAACAGACAAAAAGTTATAACCATGTCAGTCCACAAACACACAAACTCAAGAATCTATAAAAAGGGTGTTTATATAGACAAGAGAGGAGAGGACTCACTGAAGAGTTGGAATAATCCCTGAAGGATGCTTCATAAGGTCAACTGGTTGACTCCCCTCCATTCCTTGTTCAGCCATCCCTAAACACAACCAAATCAGCTAGATCTCGACACAAACAGTGTAATTGAAACTCGTGAGAATCTACAAACATCCACGAGACAGATAATAATTGTTTCACAATCAGACATAGACAGCTTTTGCTGAAACTAATCGAGAGAATCTGAGATCCAATTCTAAACAGCTACGAGGAAACTGAACCAGATCCGAGTGATTGAACCAATTAGAAACAGAGGGTAAGAATCAAAATCAGACCTTTCGTTAGTTTGCAGATCTCAAGTCTCGAATCTAGGGTTCCGTAACCCTCAAATGATTTGAAAAGGAGAAGGCTTTTATATATATATACAAAGAAGAAGAGAGAATTAGAGAGGGAAAGGGAGATTTTGTAATTTGTAAAATGGGATTTATAAAGGAAGAGAAGAGACTCGTTTTCTATCTCACTGCCTTCTCTCTTTGGGGATGAGGTTTTGGTCTGAAAGGTTGCGTTTTAGATCTGAGGAGCCTTAAGACATCTTTATAGGTATATATACTTTCCTTTACTACCCCTCAATCTTTTTGTCGGATGAGGGTAGTTCAGGGAAAACATGTTGAGTAATCTAATTTTACTGCCTTTGCTGTGATTGCTGGTGAACGACCACTCTTTGTCTGCCACGTATGATCCTACAAGATATAGTCTTATTAGATTTAGATGTATACAAACTGAGAATTAAAGTGATTTGTATTAAACTTATTGAACTTTTGATTTTAAAGAACAGTGTTTTAATCGTTGAGATGTTAGAAAACAGTGTGTTTCATTCGTTGTGGTTTAAAAGCGTTAGTGATAACCCTTGTTCGAAAACGCGGTTAACACGGCCGGAAACGCGGTGGTTATACGCTATACGGGAACATACCGTGGGATTATGCTTAATTCGGTTGATTGTACGGAACTGTTCTAAAACTTGAACTTTTTGGATATTTTGAAGTCCAAAATCCTTAAATATAGCGTAGATCTATAGCTTCAACGTGTAAACAACAATTAAAAAGCAAAAAAAAAAGGATTTTACTAAACTTTTTGTTGCGGCGGCTAAATATTGCAGAAACAGCTAATTGTGGTTAGTCAACCAATTTAGGGAGTATTATGAAGTTTTACTAAATTAATTGACAAAAAAATTTAAACGATGCCCATATACCATGAAAGATAGATTAATATAAATTAATACAAATGTAGAATGTGTTTAGAAATTTTAAAACAACAATAAAGATCATGAGCTTCAGTATATAGAGCATTTACCGAAAAATTAAATATTTTCGTAGGAGTTAGTTAACCTATAGATTTTGAGAAAAATTCAAAAAAATGAAAATTCTATTTTAATGCATAGTTGCATCCTTCACTAACATATGCTGAAGGCCAAAGAGGTTTGGAACCTTTGTTGTCTCCGTTTTTCTAGAGAATAACGATTTCATAGTGGTTAGTCAACCAATTTAGGGAGTGTTATGAAGTTTTACTAAATTAATTGACAAAAAATTTAAACGATGCCCATGTACCATTAAAGAGAGTTTAATATAAATTAATACAAATGTATAATGTGTTTAAAAATTTTAAAACAACACGAAAAATCATAGGCTTCAGTATATAGATCATTTACCGAAATATTAAATATTGTGTTAAACAATAGATTTTAAGAAAAAATCAAAAAAAAAAATTCTATTTTAATGCATACTTGCATCATTCACTAACATATGATGAAGTCAAAGAGGTTTGCAACCTTTGTTGTCTCCGTTTTTCTAGGGAATAGCGATTTTATAGTGGTTAGTCAACCAATTTAGGGAGTATTATGAAATTTTACTAAATTAATTAACAAAAAATTTAAACGATGCCCATGTACCATTAAAGAGAGTTTAATATATATTAATGCAAAAGTAGAATATGTTTAGAAATTTTAAAACAACACTAAAGGTCATAGGCTTCAGTATATAGATCATTTACCGAAAAATTAAATATTTTCGTAGGGGTTAACCCAAAGATTTTGAGAAAAATTTAAAAAAATAAAAATTATATTTAATGCATAGTTGTACCTTTCACTAACATATGATGAAGGTCAAAGAGGTTTGAAACCTTTGTTGTCTCCATTTTTCTATGGAATAGCGATTTTATAGTTGTTAGTCAACCAATTTAGGGAGTATTATGAAGTTTTACTAAATTAATTGACAAAAAATTTAAACGATGCCAATGTACCATGAAAGAGAGTTTAATATACAATAATACAAATGTATAATGTATTTAGAAATTTTAAAACAACACGAAAAATCATAGGCTTTAGTATATAGAGGATTTACCGAAAAATTAAATATTTTCGTAGGGGTTATTAACCCATAGATTTTGAGAAAAAATCAAAAAAATGAAAATTCTATTTTAATGCATAGTTGCATCCTTCACTAACATATGATGAAGGTTAAAGAGGTTTGGAACCTTTGTTGTCTCCGTTTTTCTAGGAAATAGCGATTTTATAGTGGTTACTTAACCAATTTAGGGAGTATTATGAAGTTTTACTAAATTTATTGACAAAAAACTTAAACGATATCCATGAAAAATTAAAGAGAGTTTAATATACATTAATACAAAAGTAAAATGTGTTTAGAAATTTTAAAACAACAATAAAAGTCGTAGGCTTCAGTATATAGATCACTTACCGAAAAATTAAATATTTTCGTAGGAGTTAACCCATAGATTTTGAGAAAAATTCAAAAAAATGAAAATTCTATTTTAATGCATAGTTGCATCCTTCACTAACATATGATGAATGTCAAAGAGGTTTGGGCATTTATTGTCTCCGTTTTTCTAGGGAATAGCGATTTTATAGTGGTTAGTCAACCAATTTAGGGACTATTATGAAGTTTTACTAAATTAATTGACAAAAAATTTAAACGATGCCCATGTACCATTAAAGAGCGCTTAATATACATTAATACAAATGTAGAATGTGTTTAAAATTTTTAAAACAACACGAAAAATCATAGGCTTCAGTATATAGAACATTTACTGAAATATTAAATATTTTCGTAGGGGTTAACCCATAGATTTTGAGAAAAATTCAAAAAATGAAAATGCGGTTTTAATGCATAGATGCATCCTTCACTAACATATGATGAAGGTCAAAGAGGTTTGAAACCTTTGTTGTCTCCGTTTTTCTAGGGAATAACGATTTTATAGTGGTTAGTCAACCAATTTAGGGAGTATTATGAAGTTTTACTAAATTAATTGACAAAAAATTTAAACGATACCCATGAAAAATTAAAGAGAGTTTAATATACATTAATATAAAAGTAGAATATGTTTAGAAATTTTAAAACAAAACTAAAGGTCATAGGCTTCAGTATATATATCATTTACCGAAAAATTAAATATTTTCGTAGGGGTTAACCAAAAGATTTTGAGAAAAATTCAAAATAATAAAAATTCTATTTTAATGCATAGTTGCATCCTTCACTAACATATGATGAAGGTTAAAGAGGTTTGGAACCTTTGTTGTCTCTGTTTTTCTAGGAAATAGCAAATTTATAGTGGTTAGTCAACCAATTTAGGAAGTATTATGAAGTTTTACTAAATTAATTGACGAAACAATTTAAACAATGCCCATGTACCATTAAAGAGTATTTAATAAACATTGATAAAAATGTAGAATGTGTTTAAAATTTTTAAAACAACACGAAAAATCATAGGCTTCAGTATATAGAGCATTTACCGAAATATTAAATATTTTCGTAGGGTTTAACCCATAGATTTTGAGAAAAATTCATAAAAATGAAAATTTTATTTTAATGCATAGTTGAATCTTTCACTAACATATGATGAAGGTCAAAGAAGTTTGGAACCTTTGTTGTCTCCATTTTTCTAGGGAATTGTGATTTTATAGTTGTTAGTCAACCAATTTAGGGAGTATTATGAAGTTTTACTAAATTAATTGACAAAAAATTTAAACGATGCCCATATACCATTAAAGAGAGCTTAATATACATTAATACAAATGTAGAATGTGTTTAAAAATTTTAAAACAACACGAAAAATCATAGGCTTCAGTATATAGAACATTTACTGAAATATTAAATATTTTCGTAGGGGTTAACCCATAGATTTTGAGAAAAATTCAAAAAAATGAAAATGCGGTTTTAATGCATAGATGCATCCTTCACTAACATATGATGAAGGTCAAAGAGGTTTGAAACCTTTGTTGTCTCCGTTTTTCTTGGGAATAACAATTTTATAGTGGTTAGTCAACCAATTTAGGGAGTATTATGAAGTTTTACTAAATTAATTGACAAAAAATTTAAACGATACCCATGAAAAATTAAAGAGAGTTTAATATACATTAATATAAAAGTAGAATATGTTTAGAAATTTTAAAACAAAACTAAAGGTCATAGGCTTCAGTATATATATCATTTACCGAAAAATTAAATATTTTCGTAGGGGTTAACCAAAAGATTTTGAGAAAAATTCAAAATAATAAAAATTCTATTTTAATGCATAGTTGCATCCTTCACTAACATATGATGAAGGTTAAAGAGGTTTGGAACCTTTGTTGTCTCTGTTTTTCTAGGAAATAGCAAATTTATAGTGGTTAGTCAACCAATTTAGGAAGTATTATGAAGTTTTACTAAATTAATTGACGAAACAATTTAAACAATGCCCATGTACCATTAAAGAGTATTTAATAAACATTGATAAAAATGTAGAATGTGTTTAAAATTTTTAAAACAACACGAAAAATCATAGGCTTCAGTATATAGAGCATTTACCGAAATATTAAATATTTTCGTAGGGTTTAACCCATAGATTTTGAGAAAAATTCATAAAAATGAAAATTTTATTTTAATGCATAGTTGAATCTTTCACTAACATATGATGAAGGTCAAAGAAGTTTGGAACCTTTGTTGTCTCCATTTTTCTAGGGAATTGTGATTTTATAGTTGTTAGTCAACCAATTTAGGGAGTATTATGAAGTTTTACTAAATTAATTTACAAAAAATTTAAACGATGCCCATATACCATTAAAGAGAGCTTAATATACATTAATACAAATGTAGAATGTGTTTAAAAATTTTAAAACAACACGAAAAATCATAGGCTTCAGTATATAGAACATTTACTGAAATATTAAATATTTTCGTAGGGGTTAACCCATAGATTTTGAGAAAAATTCAAAAAAATGAAAATGCGGTTTTAATGCATAGATGCATCCTTCACTAACATATGATGAAGGTCAAAGAGGTTTGAAACCTTTGTTGTCTCCGTTTTTCTAGGGAATAACAATTTTATAGTGGTTAGTCAACCAATTTAGGGAGTATTATGAAGTTTTACTAAATTAATTGACAAAAAATTTAAACGATACCCATGAAAAATTAAAGAGAGTTTAATATACATTAATATAAAAGTAGAATATGTTTAGAAATTTTAAAACAAAACTAAAGGTCATAGGCTTCAGTATATATATCATTTACCGAAAAATTAAATATTTTCGTAGGGGTTAACCAAAAGATTTTGAGAAAAATTCAAAATAATAAAAATTCTATTTTAATGCATAGTTGCATCCTTCACTAACATATGATGAAGGTTAAAGAGGTTTAGAACCTTTGTTGTCTCTGTTTTTCTAGGAAATAGCAAATTTATAGTGGTTAGTCAACCAATTTAGGAAGTATTATGAAGTTTTACTAAATTAATTGACGAAACAATTTAAACAATGCCCATGTACCATTAAAGAGTATTTAATAAACATTGATAAAAATGTAGAATGTGTTTAAAATTTTTAAAACAACACGAAAAATCATAGGCTTCAGTATATAGAGCATTTACCGAAATATTAAATATTTTCGTAGGGTTTAACCCATAGATTTTGAGAAAAATTCATAAAAATGAAAATTTTATTTTAATGCATAGTTGAATCTTTCACTAACATATGATGAAGGTCAAAGAAGTTTGGAAACTTTGTTGTCTCCATTTTTCTAGGGAATTGTGATTTTATAGTTGTTAGTCAACCAATTTAGGGAGTATTATGAAGTTTTACTAAATTAATTGACAAAAAATTTAAACGATGCCCATGTACCATTAAGGAGAGTTTAATAAACATTAATAAAAATGTAGAATGTGTTTAAATTTTTTAAAACAACACGAAAAATCATAAGCTTCAGTATATAGAGCATTTACCGAAATATTAAATATTTTCGTAGGGGTTAACCCATAGATTTTGAGAAAAATTCAAAAACATGAAAATTCTATTTTAAGCATAGTTGCATCATTCACTAACATATGATGAAGGTCAAAGAGGTTTGAGGCCTTTATTGTCTCCGTTTTTCTAGGGAATAACGATTTTATAGTGGTTAGTCAACCAATTTAGGGACTATTATGAAGTTTTACTAAATTAATTGACAAAAAATTTAAAAGATGCCCATGTACCATTAAAGAGAGTTTAATATACATTAATACAAATGTAGAATGTGTTTAAAATTTTTAAAACAACACGAAAAATCATAGGCTTCAATATATAGAGCATTTACTGAAATATTAAATATTTTCGTAGGGGTTAACCAAAAGATTTTGAGAAAAATTCAAGAAAATAAAAATTCTATTTTAATGCATAGTTGCATCCTTCACTAACATATGATGAAGGTTAAAGAGGTTTGGAACCTTTGTTGTCTCTGTTTTTCTAGGGAATAACAAATTTATAGTGGTTAGTCAACCATTTTAAGGAGTATTATGAAGTTTTACTAAATTAATTGACGAAACAATTTAAACGATGCCCATGTACCATTAAAGAGTATTTAATAAACATTAATAAAAATGTAGAATATGTTTAAATTTTTAAAACAACACGAAAAATCATAGGCTTCAGTATATAGAGCATTTACCGAAATATTAAATATTTTCGTAGGGGTTAACCCATAGATTTTGAGAAAAATTCAAAAAAATGAAAATGCTATGTTAATGCATAGTTGCATCCTTCACTAACATATGATGAAGGTCAAAGAGGTTTGAAACCTTTGTTGTCTCCGTTTTTCTGGGGAATAGCGATTTTATAGTGGTTTGTCAACCAATTTATGGAGTATTATGAAGTTTTACTAAATTAATTGACAAAAAATTTAAACGATACCCATAAACAATTAAAGAGAGTTTAATATACATTAATACAAAAGTAGAATATGTTTAGAAATTTTAAAACAACACTAAAGGTCTTAGGCTTCAGTATATAAATCATTTACCGAAAATTTAAATATTTTTGTAGGGGTTTGTTAACCCAAAGATTTTGAGAAAAATTCAAAAAATAAAAATTATATTTTAATGCATAGTTGCATCATTCACTAACATATGATGAAATTAAAGAGGTTTGCAACCTTTGTTGTCTCTGTTTTTCTAGGGAAAAGCGAATTTATAGTGGTTAGTCAACCAATTTAGGGAGTATTATGAAGTTTTACTAAATTAGTTGATAAAAATTTTAAACGATGCCCAAGTACCATTAAAGAGAGTTTAATATACATTAATACAAATGTAGAATGTGTTTAAAAATTTTATAACTACACTAAAAATAATTGGCTTCAGTATATAGAGCATTTACCAAAAAATTAAATATTTTCGTAGGAGTTAGTTAACCTATAGATTTTGAAAAAAATTCAAAAAATAAAAATTATATTTTAATGCATAGTTGCATCTTTTACTAACGTATGATGAAGGTCAAAGAGTTTTGGAACCTTTGTTGTCTTCGTTTTCTGGGGAATAGCGATTTTATAGTGGTTTGTCAACCAATTTATGGAGTATTATGAAGTTTAACTAAATTAATTGACAAAAAATTTAAACGATACCCATAAACAATTAAAGAGAGTTTAATATACATTAATACAAAAGTAAAATATGTTTAGAAATTTTAAAACAACACTAAAGGTCATAGGCTTCAGTATATAGATCATTTACCGAAAAATTAAATAATTTCGTAGGGGTTAACCCATAGATTTTGAGAAAAATTAAAAAAAAATGAAAATTTTATTTTAATGCATAGTTGCATCTTTCACTAACATATAATGAAGGTCAAAGTGGTTTGGAACCTTTGTTGTCTCCATTTTTCTAGGGAATAGCGATTTTATAGTGGTTAGTCAACCAATCTAGGCAGTATTATGAAGTTTTACTAAATTTTTTGACAAAAACTTTAAACGATACCCATGAAAAATTAAAGACAGTTTAATATACATTAATACAAAAGTAGAATGTGTTTAGAAATTTTTAAACAACACTAAAGGTCGTAGGCTTCAGTATATAGATCATTTCCCGAAAAATTAAATATTTTCGTAGGGGTTAACCCATAGATTTTGAGAAAAAATCAAAAAAATGAAAATTCTATTCACTAACATGTGATGATGGTCAAAGAGGTTTGGAACCTTTGTTGTCTCTGTTTTTCTAGGGAAGAGCGATTTTATAGTGGTTAGTCAACCAATTTAGGGAGTATTATGAAGTTTTACTAAATTAATTGACAAAAAATTTAAACGATGCCCAAGTACCTTTAAAGAGAGTTTAATATACATTAATACAAATGTAGAATGTGTTTAAATTTTTTATAACTACACTAAAAATAATTGGCTTCAGAATATAGAGAAATTACCGAAAAATTAAATATTTTCGTAGGAGTTAGTTAACCTATAGATTTTGAGAAAAATTCAAAAAAATAAAAATTATATTTTAATGCATAGTTGCATCTTTCACTAACGTATGATGAAGGTCAAAGAGGTTTGGAACCTTTGTTGTCTCCGTTTTTCTGGGGAATAGCGATTTTATAGTGGTTTGTCAACCAATTTGTGGAGTATTATGAAGTTTTACTAAATTTTTTTTTTTTGCTAAGAAGTTTTACTAAATTAATTGACAAAAAATTTAAACGATACCCATAAACAATTAAAGAGAGTTTAATATACATAAATACAAAAGTTGAATATGTTTAGAAATTTTAAAACAACACTAAAGGTCATAGGCTTCAGTATATAGATTATTTACCGAAAAGTTAAATATTTTCGTAGGGGTTAACCCAAAGATTTTGAGAAAAATTCAAAAAAATAAAAATTCTACTTTGATGCATAGTTGCATCCTTCACTAACATATTATGAATGTTAAAGAGGTTTGGAACCTTTGTTGTCTCTTTTTTTCTAGGGAATAGCGAATTTATAGTGGTTAGTCAACTAATTTAGGGAGTATTATGAAGTTTTACTAAATTAATTGACGAAAAAATTTAATCGATGCCCATGTACCATTAAAGAGTATTTAATAAACATTAATAAAAACTAGGGGTTGGTCCGCCCTACGGGCGGGTTCTTTATCTTCGATTGCACCTAGTTATTGTATGTGCAGTTGTATTTGTTTGTTTTTGAACAATATTATTATGTTTTAAGATATGTGGTGAATAATATTTTGAATTTGTTGATTGGATGAATTGGGAAGGGTGGTATCACCATCCTCGGTTAGTTGTTTGAGCCTGAATTTTTTTGTTTTATTTCTTTATATCGCTCAATCTCTTCTGAGATCATAAACATTTTTTTTTAATATCGTAAGTGTGTATCATGCCTTAGTATTTTTTGTTTCCATGCCTTGGTTTTTTTGTTGCCCCGCTAACATTGTACGTTTACTTGCAGAAAATATGATTTAATAAATCGATGATGACGTGTGTACTTGATCGTCTAGTCTTCGCGATCATTTGATGACAAATTCATAAAAAGCAACTTTGATTTTCAACATTTAAAGAACCACTACAAGAAAACACAAGTTTTACGAGGGCAGTTTTCCTCGTTACTTCGTCGTAAAAGCAGTGTTACGACGAATTAGCGAGGAAACGCGTTTCGTCGTTATACGTTTGTCGTAACGCATATATCCTCGCTAATTCGTCGTAAGTTAGCGAGGAAATAATTTCGTCGTAAAAGCGAAGGAGGATATTTCGTCGTAAAGACCACGTAAAGATTCCACGTAAGGACGTCGCTAAGTTTCCTCGTAAATACCACGAAAAGCTTTCCTCGTAAAACCTACGTAAATAAATACTCGTAAAATTAACGTAAATACCTTGAGAGCTTTCCACGTAAAGAAAACGTAAAAACCTTGATAGATTTCCACGTTATTTCCATGTAAATGTTTCCTCGTAAAAACCACGTTAAGCTTCCACGTAAAGAAGCCGCAAAATTAGCTACGAATTTACTTCGTTTCATTATTTTATAGAAATATAAAAAATTATAATTATAAATATAATTATAAATATAATTTAAATTATTAATAAAATTAAAATTCTAAAAAAATCAAAACCAAAATATTTTATATAGAAATAAGTTTTGAATTCATAATACAATAACCGAAATTAAAAAGAACTAAGGGTGGTCGTTAATTAATCGCCTCGTAGAATTCATCACTCCTCGCCTGAACATCCGCCTCGGCATGTGAGTCGTCGGTCGGTGACTGGCCTGGGATAGGATTTTGTTGTCGCATGGTCCTCAACAAAGTCGCCCATTCCGGATTTGTGGCCGCTACAACGTCCAAGAAGCCCTCGAGTCCACCCATACGAGATCGGAGCTGAGTAGACTCTATACGCAGCTGAGTAGACTCTCTACGCAGCTCTTCGGACTCCCTACGCAGCTGAGAGACTTCCTCATCCCGTCGCTGAACATAAGACGATGTCGCTCTCGGAACATCGTTGACGGAACCAATCCCCAACGTCCGTCCCTTTTTTTTAGGGACAACCTTAAAAACAAAAAATAAATTTTGTTAGTAAAAATTTAAAGTTAAATTAAATGAATATTTAAAAAAATTAAAATTTTAGAAAATTTACCTCCTCGTAAAGCTTATCCACTTCAGGTGTGGATAAGGTGACGGGTAATCCATCGGTGGACTGTTGGGTCAGCTGGGTCTGGCGTTCTTCAACCCGAGCAGCCAAATCGTTGTAGATTTGCTCGGACTTGCCATCTATAAATCGGCCCGCCTTGTTCTTGTGGGTCCTCTCGTAAAGTTGCATAAGAGACGGGAATTCTCCCGTCTCTTTGGCCTAAAAAAACATTTAAGAAAGTTGTTAATTAGAATATATATAAAAATATACTAAAAATTTAATATAATTAAATTTTTAATTACCATTTCCAAACGGACACCGGCGTGGGGTTTTTGGCCCGTAGTGTGAAGCATCGGCCCGTTCCCGTGCTCATCGACTGTGTTACGGGAGTTAGAGCAAGACTGGGCGATTCTAATGGAATCAGGAAGACGCCAATATCGGATGAGGCCATCCCAGACATCCGTGGTGAGCTCAGCGGGTTTGCCACGCTCATACCCCTTCACGATCCAGTCACCCTTCCAGTTGGAGACCGTGTCCAACAAGCGAACTTTCGCCTTCGCTTCAAACTTCTTTCTCACCCTCTCAGTGATCCCCAAGGCCCAATTATATTTTTGCTGTTGGAAAAAATAATTTATAATTAGTTTTTTAGAAAAAAATATATATATAAATAATAAAAAAATTTAAAGATATATATTTAATTAATAGAACTTACAGCGTAAATTTTGAACCACGTCTTTCTGACGTAGTGGGGCGTCATTTTCCAGTTCGGATGTGCCATGGAGAAGTAACCTTTTATCGTATCGGTTACGTCCGATGCAAGACATCCGTCAATCCCCCACCTGAAAAATACAAATTTAAAATATAAATTATTTTTTAAAGTTATAAAAGAATTTAAAAAGAATAAAAAAATAATGAAACATACCATAAAGTTCCGTCCGGTCGGTCGGGGTCGATGACTGGTAAACCTTCTCTGCCTGGCAGACGGAGAATGTCCTCTACGGTGTACTGCGAGTAAGGAGCACTCGGAGGCACCATCAAATCGGGATGAATCTCGCCCGCGGGCATCGGAGGTGCCGGCATCGTAGGAGGCACAGGAGGAGGAGGAGGCATCTGGGGAGGCACGTGAAGAACCGATGGTGCACTAGAAGAAGGAGATCCAATGACTCTCTGAGTGTACTGAGTCTCGGGGACAGTCTCCTGACCCGAAGAACCGGGAGCTGAAGAAGACGACGGGTCTAAACGACTACCCGGCTCACCGAACATCTCTCTGTAATGGGCAGTAAGTCTACCTTTTCGAACCTGAGAAAAAAATTTAATTTTTTAAATTTTCGTGAACATATACTTCCCAACATTATCCACCTAATCAACACTAAATAACATAAGATCCGTAAACCTATCTAAATTCCCTATACTAACCACCTAATCTATCCTAAACTAATCAAACTAGAGAGGAATTAGAGAGACTTACCATTGCTACGAATTAGGGAGGAAGTGGAGAGGAAGTAGAGAGAGGAAAGACGGAGCGAGCTCGCTCGGGATATATATAAGATTACTTGTCCTCGTAAATTCCTCGTAAACTTACGAGGAATTACAGAGGCCCGCGTTTTCAGTTACGACGAAATAGCGACGAAATACAAAGGCCCGCGTTTTCGTTAACGACGTTTTTACGACGAAAAGGGTTACGTGGAATTAACGAGTTAACCAGTTACGAGGAATTAGCGAGCCTTTATTTTCTATAAATACCCACAACTTTCCTTCTCAAACCACACACACAAACTCACAAAACACACCCTATCTCAAATCACACTCCTCACCAAAATACTTTTCAAATTAGAAATATTTGAAAAAAAAAAGAAGAAAAGAAGATATTAGAATTTATGTGGGTGAGACTTAAGTCTCGCCACATATAATTCCAGTATCTTTCTTTTTTTCTTTTTTTCTAGTTTTTATACTATGAGGAAGTAGCAAGTCCCGCTTTTCACCAATTTAGAAAATTTGGAAAAAAAAAGAAGAGAAGAAGATATTTGGAACTCATGTGGTCGAGACTTACGTAAGTCTCGCCAAATGTGATTCAAGCATCTTTCTTCTCTTCTTTTTTTTAGTATTTTTAATATTTTCGTCGTAATATCGTCGTTAGTTTACGACTCTTTTACGACGATTTTGGCTTACGTGGAATTAGCGTGCCCCGCTTTTTTAATTTCGTCGTAAAGTCCTCGTGGCCTTACGAGGTGTTTACGACGAAATCATCCTACGTGGAATTAAAGAGTGCCTTCTTCGTCATTTACTTTACGTGGTATTTACGTCAATTTACCTTACGAGGTGTTTACGACGATTCTTTCCTACGTGGAATAAACGAGTGCCTCCTTCGTCATTTACTTTACGTGGCATTTACGTCAATTTACATTACGAGGTCTTTACGACGATTCTGTCCTACGTGGAATAAACGAGGATTACGTCGTACATTCGACGTCAGGTTACGAGGAATTAACGAGCAGTACGTTTAATCCCTAAAATCCGAAACCCCAAACCCCAAAACCCATATTCCTTATCTTCTACTTCATATATTCCAAACCCCATCTTTATTTTCATTCCAAACCACAATTCCCACATTTACTTATTTATAAAACAAACTCCCACAATTTCTTATTCATAAAACAAACTCCCACATTACCTTATTCATAAAACAAACTCTCACATTACCTTATTCATAAAACAAACTACACAAAATCAAATACATCAATCGGATACATCGACATTCTCGTCATCACTAGAAATATCATCATTTTCATTAAACTCGTCTTCTACAGCTTCGTCTGTGGCATCATCGGTAAGATCTTCGTATTCGTGATTATGCGGATCAATGAGAAGGATGTCATCAACTTCTTGTTCAGGTTCCTCGACTTCATTTATCTGTTCTTCTTGCAATGGTGGTTCTTCTCCACTGATGATTCGTCCTCGAGGTGTAACTTTGATCACTGCTAACCAATTTATACCCGAATCTCTCATCCGAGGGTATGGAAGGAAGCTAACTTGGTCTGCTTGTGAAGCTAAGATGAAAGGCTCGAATTTGTTGTACCGACGTCCACCGTTGACATCAACTACACCAAATTTGTTAGACCGAACACCTCTGTTGACGACGGGGTCGAACCATTCACATTTGAAGATGACGCATTTCAGCTTCAGTATCCCTGGAAATTCGACTTCAATAATCTCCGTCAAGATCCCGTAGAAATCTGTTTCCCCTTTCACACATATTCCATAGTTACTGGTCGCCCGCTGTCTACCATACTCATATGTGTGAAAAGTGTAGCCTCGTGTGAAATACATCTGTGATGTGGTGACCTTTACAAGTGGAGATTGAATTACTTCGTGTAACCACTTAGGATAATCTGCATCGTCGTCATAATCAACCTGCAAAAATAAAGAGAACATTAAAATACAAATCATGTATGAAAAAATAGTTTGAGTTATAATACCTGATTCCGCAACCACTTAATGAAGTGCTGATCTTTCCTTTTGTCTACGTCACTTGTGGATATACCAGGAAATGTTTCTTCGACTTGAGAAACAAATAGGCTGTAAAATTAATCACATTTCATAGGAATGAATCTCTTGCAATTATATAATTAATTATATGTGTTTTGAAGTGTCCATATATGTTACCTTTCAAAATAACGCATCAATGGATCCTCGCAATTGAGTAGAATATAGGTGTGTGCACTATGAGCGTCTTGTTCACTCGACCACCAAACCTCTTTAGACTTCCCACCGAGTCGTCCAATCTGGCTAAAGATGTCTGGAACACCAGCAACTGCATATGTTGGCGCAACTCCACCATCATCATATCTTCTTGGAGCTCTTCTACGGGTACGTACTTTTGACGCAAAGTAGTACGATGTGAAGTGAGAAACTTCTTCCGTCAAACTTCCAGCAATTATAGAACCTTCAACTTTGGCGAGGTTCTTTGCTTTTCCCTTCAAATATTTCATGGCTCGCTCATACTGATACATCCATCCGTAATGTACAGGTCCACGAAGCAATGCTTCATATGGGAGGTGGACAGCTAGATGCTCCATGACGTCAAAAAATCCAGGAGGAAATATCTTCTCCAAGTTGCACAATAAGATGGGAATGTTCTCCTGAAGCTGTTCTACAACTTCTTCTTTAAGAGTGCGTGTGCTCAGATCCCTGAAAAATGCTCCAATGCCTTTTATATTCCAAAAACAATTAAACACATTGTTAGTCGTATATTATTTTGCAAACTAGACCGTTATAAAATTATTGTGATATAAAACACTACGAACCTGCAAGTGCTTCATGTACGTTTGTTGGAAGTAGCTCCGCAAATGCAAAGGGCAGTAGTCGTTGCATAAAGACATGACAATCATGACTCTTCATCCCAGAGAACTTTTGACCCTTTTCAACACATCTAGAGAGATTTGAAACATACCCATCGGGGAACTTCACTTCTGATGCCACCCAGTTGAACAACACCGACTTTTTTTCTGAAGACAGTCTGAATATCGGAACGGGAACTTGTCCATTGCTTTTAATATGTAACTCGCTTCTTGAGCAAATATCCGGCAAGTCCAACCTCGATTTTATGTTGTCTTTTGTCTTCCCTGGGACATTCAATATTGTATTCATGATGTTCTCAAAGAAATTCTTCTCTATATGCATCACATCGAGGTTGTGGCGCAGAAGAAGATCCTTCCAATATGGCAACTCCCAAAATATACTCTTCTTGTGCCAGTTGTGATGAACACCGTAAGAATCAGGCATATTACGAGGGACATGCCAATTACCACCCCAACGAACTGTTTCGTTAGCTCCGTAGTAGTCGATTTGTGCTTCAATTTGTTCTCCAGTTAGATATGGTGGAGAAGTGTCTCTCACAACCCTTTTGTGCCTAAACAAATTCTTGTTTCTTCGGTAAGGATGGCCAATGGGAAGAAATCGACGATGACAATCAAACCAACTTGTCTTCCTACCATTCTTCAGTTGAAACGCATCTGTCGTTCCATTACAATATGGACAAGCTAATCTCCCATGTGTAGTCCATCCAGACAACATCCCATATGCAGGAAAGTCACTTATGGTCCACAAAAGCATAGCTCGCATCGTAAAATTCGTCTTCGTTGAACAGTCATACGTCCTCACCCCTGTTGACCACAAATCCTTCAACTCTTTTATCAGTGGTTGTAGGAAAACATCCAGGGACCTTTTTGGATGGTTCGGACCAGGTATCAATATCGTCAAGAATAGCAACTCCCGTTGCATGCACATCTCCGGTGGCAGGTTGTATGGCGTAAGAAAGACTGGCCACAATGAATATTGTCTCCCTGACATTCCGAACGGACTAAATCCATCTGTGCATAATCCGAGATACACATTCCGGCTATTGCTAGCAAAATCCGGATGTACTTTGTTGAAATGTTTCCAGGCTCTTGCATCTGATGGATGAGTCATCTCACCATCCGTCTGAGTATGCTCGGCATGCCATCTCATCTTTGCAGCAGTCTGCTCTGATTGATACAATCTTTTCAATCTGTCTGTAATTGGTAGGTACCACATCCTTTGGTACGGTACCCTATTACGTCCCCGTCCTTGCGGCTTGAATCGTGGCTTCTTGCAGAATCGACATACTTCTAGCTTCTCATCATCTCCCCAATAGATCATGCAGTTGTCGATGCAGACATCTATCATCTCCGAAGGCAACCCAAGACTATAAACTAATTTCTGAATCTCATAATAAGAATCAGCAGACACATTGTCTTCCGGCAAATACTCTTTAAACAAGTCCGCCCATTCGTTCATGCAACTTTCAGGTAGATTGTGATCAGTTTTAATATTCATCATTCTAGCAGCCAACGACAATTTAGAGAGACCTTCTCTACAACCACTGTAAAGTGGTTGATTCGCCGCGTTTAACATTCCGTAAAACTTTTTTGCATCTATATTAGGTTCTTCATCTTCATCATGAGCTACGAATGCATCAGCTACCATATCATGAACCCTATCATAATCTACCATCTCCTCCTGATGGTAACTATGTTCATTATGCAAATGATGATTAACCGGTTCTTCCTGAAAATTGCTATTACTACTACTAGCTTCATTCTGATCATAATTATAACCTTCCCCATGTTGAAACCAGATATAGTAATTTGGCGTGAAACCTCTATTTATTAAATGCTTCCAAACATTTTCACGGTTTGCCAATTTCGAATTGTTGCATTTCCGACAAGGACAGAACATCTTACCACTTTCTTGGGCGAGCGGTGTTGAATCTGCTTGGTGCATAAATGTCTCCAGCCCCGCAAGGTATTCTTTCGTCACTCTCCCGTTAGCATCTCTATGCATATACATCCAATTCCGCAACTCGTAAATAGTCCCAGAGCCAGCCATTTTTTTTCTTTCACGTTTTTTGTTGTTGGTGTGTTTAAAATGATGTTCCAACATCCATATTTATAGAAAATTTCGAATCTGGTAGTTGTAATTTTACTATGAAATTACGACGAAAATTAATTGTATGGCCAAAAAAAAAACGTGAGCCACCTACCAAGTTGGTGGATTCAAAATTTCCTCGTTAAGTACACGTAAAATATTTCGTCGTAAAGCACTCGCGAAATTTACGTGGATTTTACGAGGAAAAACTATTTCCTCGTAAAAGCCACGTCAATTTACATCGTCTTTACGACGAATATTTTTTGTCGTTAACTTACGACGAAATAACGATGCTTTTCTTTCTCAACGTACTTTCCTCGCAAAATCAACGTTTTTTTACGAGGATTATTTTTCCTCGTTAAACTTCCTCGGTAAAGATACGTTTTCTTGTAGTGAACATGTGTTGTTCCACCTTTGACCACGTTCGTAAGAAACAAACCCATTTCACTCAGTTACATCTGAAAAGAATTAATAACCCTAAAAGCTTTTATATCAAAAGACATTCTGGAGTTGGTGCGGCATATACATCTCAGGGTATAAAACTTAGCCCTTTTTAGCAATAGACACTTAGAATAATTAATAATAAAGAAACTGTTTATCTTCTAATAATCATCACAAAGTTTAATTCATGTTTGTGCCAAACTTTGTTCTCAAAAGAGTAGAGATCATTCCAATTAGATATAGACTGTTCTTCAATGTAGCAGCGAGTATGTTTCTTCAGATTCTGCACACAATTCCCATATACATATTTTACATGTAGAAAAAGAGAAAATTATCGAAGCGTTAATAAGGAAGAAATAGAAATTAAAACAGTATACGTTGATCGTCCTGAAGCATTTGCTTTCTAATTTAGGGCTCTTGTGATTCTAAAAATCAGCTTCGTTTGATGCTGACTAAGCAAGTGCAAGCTTGCAAACGTATTCTTCAGACCATGCTTGCAAAAAGCATACAAATACAGCCGCAGGATCAACCTTTGCATTCAAACACAACATTCTCAACTAAGACGGTATATAAAAATGTTGTAAAAAAGAGAACAAAAACTTACTATTGAACATCTTTGCCATATTTGTCATTAGATGCTCACTTCGGTATGCTCAAAACCTTGTGAGCCTAGCCTAATACATTTCATTAAAAGAAGATATGAAAATAATGCGAGAGAGGAGCACGCCGTTACATCATTAGCGATCCAGTAAACAATAGACTAAACCCCAAGAAACAGTAGCATGTGAACATAAACACTTAACCATAACCTGAAAAAATTTTGCAGCTTGAAGATCTCGGGGGTTCTTACGTGAGGAGTTTTCCTTGCCTGAATTAGAATCCAAACAGGAAAAGGTAGATACGCTTTTTAATCTCAGATTTTGAAGCAATAGTTTTGATGGCAAAGAACTCAACACACATTCCATTCACAATTTACAGTCAACAATTATTAAGGTAAACGCTAAAGTGCCTAACAGCTTTTCAAATACAATTTTACCTCTCGAGCTTCGATTAGATGTAAGGCTGATATCTGAGCTTGACCTTCATCTGCTGTATAGAAAGCGAGAAGATAACTTTTGTGTAGATTCTAAGCTATAGCTTCTGCCCATCTCTTATGATCTATCCTGCCCAATAACTGTCTAAATCAATGAAATATAGATGCTCAAAGGTGCGTGAAATAAGAGACTGGATAAGATAGGGCCATATGGGTTCATGAGACTCATAATTTTCCAGTAGCGAACATTGTAGAAAACTATCTTTTAAGGTGTCATGGAAATACATATAGCAGCTTATCGGTAAATTTAATGGACACTGCATTTAACGGACTTATCTTGGTATAGATGAAGATGATGTCCAACAGAAATACATATTAACTTCATAGACTTTTGAAATCAAGGAACTCTATCATCCCATAACCATCATAAACTATTTCTACACAAATAACTAAGTATATAGAAATCAGAAAGGATACAAAAATCAGTAAACCATGGAAATTTAAGGCAGACATACTCACATACCTATTAGACTGAAGCTTACAAAAATAAACCACTTCATCCGATGCACTGAAAAATATACAAAAACCAAATAGAAGAGAGAAAAAGAAGAAGCTTGAGCACATGAGTAGAAATCTTATACAATAAATAAAATAGCTCACATATTGTGTTCAGTATTTGCAAAAGAAATAAACAATAGTAGTAATGTAAGAAGCACCTGGTAGAAAATAGAGGATTGTTTGATAGAGAAAGAGCAAGACTTCTCATTATTTTCGTGTGACCCCTTGGTAGCGTAGCTATGGTCCTACATGTGTCGCTTTCAACTCATCATACCCATGGATCTATTAAAATCAAAAACTTAAAAAGCAATAGATTTACTGATATGTGGAAAAGCGACCAAAAGAGGCATTTTTACCGGCTTTTAATGTTGGTCTTGTCCAAAAATGTGAGAAGAAATTCTGAATCTCCGTCGTCATATCTTGCGGAAACCAAAACACAAATAAAGACTGAAACTATTTTAAACATCTGATCCCAGTTATAACTTTATAAGAAAGAACCTGTGTGGAGATTACTCGATGCCAATATACGAACTGATTGTGAGGGGGTGACTTTTATCTTCGGTGAATGTGTTTATGTGTTTCCGATTTGAAACCATGTTCTGACCTCTAAAACCTCCACGATGTTCAGTGTTCATCTTCGGTAGTGTCCGTTTAGAATATCAACGAAGGTGGACTTCCATGAACCTAATAGCAACGGCGGCCGGCGAGAGGCAGTTGAGACTTGAGAGCTTGAATCGGACAAATTTTAAGAGAAATAGAGGTTGTGAAGAAGAGTGTCAAACGATTAGATTGTTCGAGGGTTTCGTGAGGGTGACCAAGTAGTGGGCTGCTTTGATTGCTTCCCATCATTAACATCTACGGCGTCATGGAAAACAAAACGTTGAGGGTTCCTCAGACGACAATCAAGGCGACACAACAACAATGAAGAAATTTTTTGAACAATTGAATTCATAACGACGTGGAGGAATGATTGGATGAGAATATTTCATCCTATGTGGCACCTCTAATTGAGCTATAAATTAGTCTCTTTTATATAGTAGGATATAGAATGTGTTTAAATTTTTTTAAAACAACACGAAAAATCATAGGCTTCAGTATATAGAGCATTTACCGAAATATTAAATATTTTTGTAGGGGTTAACTATAGATTTTGAGAAAAATTCAAAAAAATAAAATTTTATTTTAATGCATAGTTGCATCTTTCACTAATATATGATGAAGGTCAAAGAGGTTTGGAACCTCTGTTGTCTCCATTTTTCTAGGGAATTGTGATTTTATAGTTGTTAGTCAACCGATTTAGGGAGTATTATGATGTTTTACTAAATTAATTGACAAAAAATTTAAACAATACCCATGTACCATTAAAGAGAGTTTAATAAATATTAATAAAAATGTAGAATGTGTTTAAAATTTTTAAAACAACACGAAAAAATCATAGGCTTCAGTATATATAACATTTACCAAAATTTTAAATATTTTCGTAGGGGTTAACCCATAGATTTTGAGAAAAATTCAAAAAAATGAAAATTTTATTTTAATGCATATTTGCATCCTTCACTAATATATGATGAAGGTTAAAGATGTTTGGAACCTTTGTTGTCTCTGTTTTTCTAAGGAATAACGAATTTATAGTGGTGTGAAAACAATTTAGGAGAGAGAAGATTTGAAAAATTAAATTAATTGACGAAAAATTTAAACGATGCCCATGTACCATTAAAGAGTATTTAACAAACATTAATAAAAATGTAGAATGTGTTTAAATTTTTTAAAACAACACGAGAAAAAAAGATAGGCTTCAGAATAGAGGAGTTGACGGAGAAAATAAAAAGAATTTAAGTAGGGAGAAAAGAAAAAAGAAGGAAGAAAAGAAAAAATAAAAATTTAGAGCAAAGTAGCATAGTTCAGAAAAATGATGAAAATATAAATGTGAAACTTGTTTGTCTCAAAGGTTCACGGGAAGGGATAAAGAGGTAGAAAATAAAGGGACATAATAAGATTTGAGTCAAACAAAATTAGATTGAATTAGAAGTAAGAAAGAAGGAGAATAAAAAACAAGAGAGAATAATAGAAAAATAAAAGAGAAAAAGGAAAGTGAAAAGATTTTAAAACAACAAGAAAGGTTAGAGAAATAAAAAGAAGAGGAAGAAATATAAAATAATTTAAAAAGGAGATAAGAGAGATTGGAAGAGAGAAAAGGAAGGAAAGAAAATTCAAAGAGAGATTAGAAGATGAGAACATAGGAGAAGGAAGGAGGAAAAGAAAAAGTTTGAAGAGAGAGAAGAAGAAGATTGTGATTTATAGAAGAATTTAAAGAATTAAGAAGTTAGGAAAAAGATTAAAAGATTGAAAGGTAGAGTGAAAAGAGAAAAAGATTGAGAATAAAATGTAAAGAGAAAAATGAACCAGTTAGAAAAAGAGAGAAGAAACAGAGAAAGAGGAAAAGAGACAAGAGCAAGAAAAATAGAGATTCGAAAAGGGTAAAATAGAAAGAAGAAAAATAAAAGAAAAAAAGAGAAGGAAGATAGATAAGGGTAATGAGAAGAAAAAAAAGAGAAGAAAGAGAAGAATAACGTTTAAGGAAAGATTAGAAGAACGAATATAATAGAAAAGGAAAGAAGAAGGAGAAAGAGGAAAGGAACAAAAGAAGGAGATAGAGAAAAGAGAAGATGAACTAAATAAAGAGAGAAAAAAATAGAGAGAAGAGAGCGAAAACTAAGGAGACAAGAGAATTAAAATAAAATATAAAGTTTTACCAGAATTAATAAAAAAGAAAGAAAACGAAAAGATGGAGAAAGAAGAGAAAGAAGAAAAGGACAAAAGATAGAGAAGAAAGAGTAAAAAAAAAGATAAGTTAAGGATAGAAAGAAGAAAGAAAAGGAAAGGAAAAGAAGGAGAAAAAGAGCTGAAAAACACATGAGAAGAAAGAGTTTGAAAGAAAGATAGAAGATAAAGACAAAATATTAGGTTAAAGAATAAAGAAAGAAAAAGAGAGAAAAAAAAAGAGCAGAAAGAGAAATTAATGAGAAGAGAAAAACGAGATTAAATGAAGAGAGAAAGAATAGACATGAAAAAAAGTAAGAAAGAAAAAGCAAGAATATAAGGAAAGAGAAAAGAGAGAAAGAGAGAAAGAGATATTTATAGATAAAAAAAGATAAGTGTAGGAAGATAACAAAAGAGAAGAGAAAAAAGAACTAAAATGAAAGAAGAGAAAAGAAGAGGAGAAAAAGAGAAGAAAAGATGAAGAGTGGAAGAGAGAAGGGAAAAATTGGTGAAGAAGAATAATAGAGGAGAAAGAGAAAAGTGGAATCAAAAAAGGGAGGAAATAGGAAAGAGTGTTAAAAGTGTAATTTTGAAGAAAAGAATAGAGAGAGTAAAAGAAGAGAGAGTTTAAATATAAAAAAAGAGATAAGAAACAATGAGTTAAAAAGAAAGAAAAGGAGAACTAATAGAATGAATAGTGAAAGAGAAAACCCAAGAAGAGGAGAAGAAGGAAGAGAAAGAAAGGAGAAAGAGAGAGGATAAAAGAAGAAGAGAGAAAATAGATGAGAGGGAGAGCAGAGTAAGAAGAAGAGAAGAAGAAAAAGAGAGAAAAAAAGTGAATTGAAGAGAAAAATCGAGTGAAGAAAAGATGAAAAGAAAGAGGAACAAAATAGTAAAAAGGGGAAGAAGAGGAGAAGAAAGAGGAAATAAGAGAGTGAAAGAGAAATAAAGAAAAAGAGGAGAATTTAAGAGAGCAATAAAAGTTGACAAAACAAAATAGGAAAGGAGAAAGAGAAATAAACAAGTGGAAGAAAGAGGAGAGAAAAAGAGAGAAAGAAGAAGAAAATAGAGAAAGAAAAAATGGAAAAAAAAAGAAGAAAGAAAGGAAAAAAGAGAAAATGATAGTTTAGAAATTTTTGAAAGGGTTAACGAAGAAAAGAGGAGAAAAAAAGGTGAGAAATAGAAGAAGGAAAGTAGAAAATAGAGAAGGAATAAAAGAAAGAGTTTGGAATTAGAGAGGAAAGTGAGAAAGTAAGACAAAGAAAGAGAGAAAATATACATAAAAAAGAAGAGGAGAAGAAGAGATAATAAATTAGAAAAGAAGAGAAATTAGACAAAAAAAAAGAAGAAAGAAGAATAAAAATACATAAATAGAAAGAGGAAATATATAGAAAAAGGAAAAATTAAGATTTGAGAAAAATCATATATGAAAGAGAACATTAAAAATGATGATGAAAAATAAATAACGAATACGGAAACTTTGTGTCTCTTTTTTCTAAAAAACGAATTTATAGTGGTTTGTCAACCAATTTAGGGAGTATTATGAAGTTTTACTAAATTAATTGACGAAAAATTTAAACGATGCCCATGTACCATTAAAGAGTATTTAACAAACATTAATAAAAATGTAGAATGTGTTTAAATTTTTTAAAACAACACGAAAAATCATAGGCTTCAGTATATAGAGCATTTACTGAAATATTAAATATTTTCGTAGGGGTTAACCATAGATTTTGAGAAAAATTCAAAAAAATAAAAATTTTATTTTAATGCATAGTTGCATCTTTCACTAACATATGATGAAGGATAAAGATGTTTGGAACCTTTGTTGTCTCAATTTTTCAGGGAATTGCGATTTTATAGTTGTTAGTCAACCAATTTAGGGACTATTATGATGTTTTACTAAATTAATTGACAAAAAATTTAAAAAATGCATAGATACCATTAAAGAGAGTTTAATAAACATTAATAAAAATGTAAAATGTGTTTAAAATTTTTAAACCAACACGAAAATTATAGGCTTCAGTATATATAACATTTACCGAAATATTAAATATTTTCGTAGGGGTTAACCCATAGATTTTGAGAAAAATTCAAAAAAATGAAAATTCTATTTTAATGTATAGTTACATCCTTCACTAACATATGATGAACGTCAAAGAGGTCTGGAACATTTGTCGTCTCCGTTTTTCTAGAGAATTGCAATTTTATAGTGGTTAGTCAACTAATTTTGGGAGTATTATGAAGTTTTACTAAATTAATTGACAAAAAATTTAAACGATTCCCATGTACCATTAAAGAGAGATTAATATACATTAATACAAATGTAGAATGTGTTTAGAAATTTTAAAACAACACTAAAGATCATGAGATTCAATATATAGAGCATTTGCCGAAAAAATAAATATTTTCGTAAGGGTTAACCTATAGATTTGGAGAAAAATAAAATAAAATTAAAATTCTATTTTAATGCATAGTTGCATCATTCACTAACATATGATGAAGGTCAAAGAGGCTTAGAACCTTTGTTGTCTCCGTTTTTCTAGGGAATAGCGATTTTATAGTGGTTAGTCAACCAATTTAGGGAGTATTATGAAGTTTTACTAAATTAATTGACAAAAAATTTAAACTATGCCCATGTACCATTAAAGAGAGTTTAATATACATTAATACAAATGTAGAATGTGTTTAGAAATTTTAAAACAACACTAAAGATCATGGGCTTCAGTATATAGAGCATTTACCGAAAAATTAAATATTTTCGTAGGGGTTAACCTATAGATTTTGAGAAAACAAAAATGAAAATTATATTTTAATGCATAGTTGCATCCTTCACTAACATATGATGAAGGTCAAAGAGGTTTGAAACCTCTGCTGTCTCTGTTTTTCTAGGGAATACCGATTTTATAGTGGCTAGTGAACCAATTTAGGGAGTATTATGAAGTTTTACTAAACTAATTGACAAAAATTTTAAACGATGCCCATGTATCATTAAAAAGAGTTTAATATACATTATTACAAATGTAGAATGTTTTTAGAAATTTTAAAACTACAATAAAATCATAGGCTTCAGTATATAGAGCATTTACCGAAATTAAATATTTTCGTAGGGATTAACACATAGATTTTGAGAAAAATTTAAAAAAATGAAAAGTCTATTTTAATGCATAGTTGCATCCTTCACTAACCTATGATGAAGGTCAAAGAGGTTTGGAACCTTTGTTGTGTCCGTTTTTCTAGAGAATAGCGATTTTATAGTGGTTATTCAACCAATTTAGGGAATATTATGAAGTGTTACTAAATTAATTTTCAAAAAAATTTAAACTATGCCCATGTATCATGAAAGAGAGTTTAATATACATTAATACAAATGTAGAATTTGTTTAAAAATTTTAAAACAACACTAAAGATCATGGGGTTCAGTATATAGAGCATTTACTAAAAAATTAAATATTTTTGTAGGGGTTAAACCCATAGATTTTGAGAAAAATTCAAAAAAATGAAAATTATATTTTAATGCGTAGTTTCATCCCTTACTAACATATGATGAAGGACAAAGAGGTTTGGAACCTTTGTTGTCTTTGATTTTCTAGGGAATAGCAATTTTATAGTGGTTAGTCAACCAATTTAGGAAGTATTATGATGTTTTACTAAATTAATTGACAAAAAATTTAAACGATGACCATGTATCATTAAAGAGAGTTTAATATACATTAATACAAATGTAGAATGTGTTTAGAAATTTTAAAACTACAATAAAAATCATAGGTTTCAGTATATAGAGCATTTAGCGAAAAATTAAATATTTTCGTAGGAGTTAACCCATAGATATTGAGAAAATTTAAAAAAAAAATGAAAATTCTATTTTAATGCATACTTGCATCCTTCACTAACATGTTATGAATGTCAAAAAGGTTTGGGACCTTTGTTGTCTCCGTTTATCTAGGGAATAGCGATTTTATAGAGGTTAGTCAACCAATTTAGGGAGTATTATGAAGTTTTACTAAATTAATTGACAATAAATTTAAACGATGGCCCATGTACCATGAAAGAGAGATTAATATACATTAATACAAATGTAGAATGTGTTTAGAAATTTTAAAACAACACTAAAGATCATAGGCTTCAGTATATAGATCATTTACAGAAAAATTAAATATTTTCGTAAAGGTTAACCCATAGATTTTGAGAAAAATTCAAAAATATGAAAATTCTATTTTAATGATAGTTACATCCTTCACTAACATATGATGAACGTTAAAGACATTTGGAACCTTTGTCGTCTCCTGTTTTCTAGAGAATAGCGATTTTATAGTGGTTAGTGAACTGATTTAGGGAGTATTATGAAGTTATACTAAATTAGTTGACAAAAAAATTTAAACGATGACCATGTACCATTAAAGAGAGTTTAATATACATTAATACAATTATAGAATGTGTTTAGAAATTTTAAAACTACAATAAAAATCATTGGCTTTAGTATATAGAGCATTTACCAAAAAATTAAATATTTTCGTAGGGGGTTAACCCATAGATTTTGAGAAAATTTCAAAAAGAATGAAAATTTTATTTTAATGCATAGTTGCATCCTTCACTAACATATAATGAAGGTCAAAGAGGTTTGGAACATTTGTTGTCTTTGTTTTTCTAGGGAATAGTGATTTTATAGTGGTTAGTCAACCAATTTAGAGAGTATTATGAACTTTTACTAAATTAATTGACAAAAAATTTAAACGATGACCTTGTACCAATAAAGAGAGTTCAATATACTTTAATACAAATGTAGAATGTCTTTAGAAATTTTAAAACTACAATAAAAATCATAGGCTTCAGTATATAGAGCATTTACCGAAAAATTAAATATTTTCGTAGGGGTTAAACCGATAGATTTTGAGAAAAAATAAAAAAAATGAAATTTCTATTTTAATGCTTAGTTTCATCCTTCAGTAACATATGATGAAGGGCAAAGAGGTTTGGAACCTTTGTTGTCTCTGTTTTTCTTGGGAATAGCGATTTTATAGTGGTTAGTCAACCAATTTAGGGAGTATAATGAAGTTTTACTAAACTAATTGACAAAAAAATTTAAACGATGACCATGTACCATTAAAGAGAGTTTAATATACTTTAATACAAATGTAGAATGTGTTTAGAAATTTTAAAACTACAATAAAAATCATAGGCTTCAGTATATAGAGCATTTACCGAAAAATTAAATATTTTTGTAGGGGTTGTTAACCCATAGATTTTGAGAAAATTAAAAAAAAAATGAAAACTCTATTTTAATGCATACTTGCATCCTTCACTAACATGTGATGAAGGTCAAAAAGGTTTGAGACCTTTGTTGTCTCTGTTTTTTTAGGGAACATCGATTTTATAGTGGTTAGTCAACCAATTTAGAAAGTATTATGAAGTTTTACTAAATTAATTGACAAAAAATTTAAACGATACTCATGAACAATTAAAGAGAGTTTAATATACATTAATAAAAAAGTAGAATGTGTTTAGAAATTTTAAAACAAAACTAAAGATCATAGGCTTTAGTATATAGATCATTTACCGAAAAATTAAATATTTTCGTAGGGGTTAACCAATAGATTTTGAGAAAAATTCAAAAAAAATCAAAATTCTATTTTAATGCATAGTTACATCCTTCACTAACATATGATGAACGTCAATGAGGTTTGGATTCTTTGTCGTCTCCGGTTTTCTAGAGAATAGCGATTTTATAGTGGTTACTCAACTGATTTAGGGAGTATTATGAAGTTATACTAAATTAGTTGACAAAAAAAATTTAAACGATGCCCATGTACCATGTAAGAGAGATTAGTATACATTAATACAAATGTAGAATGTGTTTAGAAATTTTAAAACAACACTAAAGATCATGAGCTTCAGTATATAGAGCATTTGCCGAAAAAATAAATATTTTCGTAGGGGTTAACCTATAGATTTAGAGAAAAAAAAAAAATGAAAATTTTATTTTAATGCATAGTTGCATCCTTCACTAACATATGATGAAGATCAAAGAGGTTTGTAACCTTTTTTTTTCTCTGTTTTTTTAGGGAATAGAGATTTTATAGTGGCTAGTGAACAAATTTAGGGAGTATTAAGTTTTACTAAACTAATTGACAAAAAAAAATTAAAAGATTCCCATGTACCATTAAAGAGAGTTTAATATACATTAATACAAAAGTAGAATGTGTTTAGAAATTTTAAAACTACAATACAAAACATAGGCTTCAGTATATAGAGCATTTACCGAAAAATTAACTATTTTCGTAAGGACCCATAGATTTTGAGAAAAATTCAAAAAATATGAAAATTTTATTTTAATTTATAGTTACATCCTTCACTAACATGTGATGAAGGTCAAAGAGGTTTGAAACCTTTTTTGTCTCCGTTTTTCTAGGGAATAACGATTTTATAGTTGTTAGTCAACCAATTTAGGGAGTGTTATGCAGTTTTACCAAATTAATTGACAAAATATTTAAACGATGCCCATGTATCATTAAAGAGAGTTTAATATATACTAATACAAATGTAGAATGTGTTTAAACAATTTAAAACTACACTAAAAATCATAGACTTCAGTATATAGAGCATTTACCGAAAAATTAAATATTTTCGTAGGTGTTATCCCATTGATTTTGAGAAAAATTCAAAAAAATGAAAATTCTACTTTAATGCATAGTTACATCCTTCACTAACATATGATGAACGTCAAAGAGGTTTGGAACCTTTGTCGTCTCTGTTTTTCTAGAGAATTGCGATTTTATAGTGGTTAGTCAACTAATTAAGGAGTATTATGAAGTTTTACTAAATTAGTTGACAAAAAATTTAAACGACGCCCATGTACCATGAAAGAGAGATTAATATACATTAATACAAATGTAGAATGTGTTTAGAAATTTTAAAACAACACTAAAGATCACGGGCTTCAGTTTATAAAGCATTTACCAAAAAATTAAATATTTTTGTAGGGGCTAGCTGTTAACCCATAGATTTTGAGAAAAATAAAAAAATGAAAATTCTATTTTAATTCATAGTTGCATCATTCTCTAACATATGATGAAGGTCAAAGAGGTTTGGAACCTTTTTTGTCTCCCTTTTTCTAGGGAATAGAGATTTTATAGTTGCTAATGAACCAATTTAGGGAGTATTATGAAGGTTTACTAAATTAATTGACAAAAAATTTAAACGATGACCAAGTACCATTAAATAAGGTTTAATATACATTAATAAATATGTAGAATGTGTTTAGAAATTTTAAAACTACAATAAAAATCATAGGCTTCAGTATATAGAGCATTTACCAAAAAATTAAATATTTTTCGTAGGGGTTAACCCATAGATTTTGAGAAAATTTCAAAAAAAAATGAAAATTCTATTTTAATGCATACTTGCATCCTTCACTAACATGTGATGAAGGTCAAAGAGGTTTGAGACCTTTGTTGTCTCCGTTTATCTAGGGAATAACGATTTTGTAGAGGTTAGTCAGCCAATTTAGGGAGTATTATGAAGTTTTACTAAATTAATTGACAATAAATTTAAATGATGGCCCATGTACCATGAATGAGAGATTAATATACATTAATACAAATGTAGAATGTGTTTAGAAATTTTAAAACAACACTAAAGATCATAGGCTTCAGTATATAGATCTTTTACAGAAAAATAAATATTTTCGTAAGGGTTAACCCATAGATTTTGAGAAAAATTCAAAAAAATGAAAATTCTATTTTAATGCATAGTTACATCCTTCACTAACATATGATGAACGTTAAAGACGTTTGGAACCTTTGTCGTCTCCGGTTTTCTAGAGAATAGCGATTTTATAGTTGTTAGTCAACTGATTTAGAAAGTATTATGAAGTTTTACTAAATTAATTGACAAAAAATTTAAACGATGCCCATAAACAATTAAAGAGATTTTAATATTCATTTTAGAAATTTTAAAACTACACTAAAAATCATAGGCTTCAGTATATAGAGCATTTACCGAAAATTAAATATTTCATCGGGGTGAACCCATAGATTTTGAGAAAAATTCAAAAAAAATGAAAATTCTATTTTAATTTATAGTTACATCCTTCACTAACATGTGATGAAGGTCAAAGAGGTTTGAAACATTTGTTGTCTTCGTTTTTCTAGGGAATAGCGATTTTATAGTTGTTAGTCGACTAATTTAGGGAGTATTATGTAGTTTTACTAAATTAATTGACAAAAAGTTTAAACAATGCCCATGTACCGTTAAAGAGAGTTTAATATATACTAATACAAATGTAGAATGTGTTTAAAAATTTTAAAACTACACTAAAAATCATAGGCTTCAGTATATAGAGCATTTACCGAAAAATTAAATATTTTCGCAGGGGGTTATCCTATTGATTTTGAGAAAAATTCAAAAAAATGAAAATTCGATTTTAATGCATAGTTACATCCTTCACTAACATATGATGAACGTCAAAGAGGTCTGGAACCTTTGTCGTCTCCGTTTTTCTAGAGAATTGCAATTTTATAGTGGTTAGTAAACTAATTTTGGGAGTATTATGAAGTTTTACTAAATTAATTGACAAAAAATTTAAACGATTCCCATGTACCATTAAAGAGAGATTAATATACATAAATACAAATGTAGAATGTGTTTAGAAATTCTAAAACAACACTAGCCGAAAAAATAAATATTTTCGTAGGGGTTAACCTATAGATTTGGAGAAAAATAAAAAAAAATTAAAATTCTATTTTAATGCATAGTTGCATCTTTCACTAACATATTATGAAGGTCAAAGAGGCTTAGAACCTTTGTTGTCTCCGTTTTTCTAGGGAATAGCGATTTTAAAGTGGTTAGTCAACCAATTTGGGAAGTATTATGAAGTTTTACTAAATTAATTGACAAAAATTTAAACTATGCCCATGTACCATTAAAGAGAGTTTAATATACATTAATACAAATGTAGAATGTGTTTAGAAATTTTAAAACAACACTAAAGATCATGGGCTTCAGTATATAGAGCATTTACCGAAAAATTAAATATTTTCGTAGGGGTTAACCCATAGATTTTGAGAAAAATTCAAAAAATATGAAAATTTTATTTTAATTTATAGTTACATCCTTCACTAACATGTGATGAAGGTCAAAGAGGTTTGAAACCTTTTTTGTCTCCGTTTTTCTAGGGAATAACGATTTTATAGTTGTTAGTCAACCAATTTAGGGAGTGTTATGCAGTTTTACCAAATTAATTGACAAAATATTTAAACGATGCCCATGTATCATTAAAGAGAGTTTAATATATACTAATACAAATGTAGAATGTGTTTAAACAATTTAAAACTACACTAAAAATCATAGACTTCAGTATATAGAGCATTTACCGAAAAATTAAATATTTTCGTAGGTGTTATCCCATTGATTTTGAGAAAAATTCAAAAAAATGAAAATTCTACTTTAATGCATAGTTACATCCTTCACTAACATATGATGAACGTCAAAGAGGTTTGGAACCTTTGTCGTCTCTGTTTTTCTAGAGAATTGCGATTTTATAGTGGTTAGTCAACTAATTTAAGGAGTATTATGAAGTTTTACTAAATTAGTTGACAAAAAATTTAAACGACGCCCATGTACCATGAAAGAGAGATTAATATACATTAATACAAATGTAGAATGTGTTTAGAAATTTTAAAACAACACTAAAGATCACGGGCTTCAGTTTATAAAGCATTTACCGAAAAATTAAATATTTTTGTAGGGGCTAGCTGTTAACCCATAGATTTTGAGAAAAATAAAAAAAATGAAAATTCTATTTTAATTCATAGTTGCATCATTCTCTAACTTATGATGAAGGTCAAAGAGGTTTGGAACCTTTTTTGTCTCCCTTTTTCTAGGGAATAGAGATTTTATAGTTGCTAATGAACCAATTTAGGGAGTATTATGAAGGTTTACTAAATTAATTGACAAAAAATTTAAACGATGACCAAGTACCATTAAATAAGGTTTAATATACATTAATAAATATGTAGAATGTGTTTAGAAATTTTAAAACTACAATAAAAATCATAGGCTTCAGTATATAGAGCATTTACCAAAAAATTAAATATTTTTCGTAGGGGTTAACCCATAGATTTTGAGAAAATTTCAAAAAAAAATGAAAATTCTATTTTAATGCATACTTGCATCCTTCACTAACATGTGATGAAGGTCAAAGAGGTTTGAGACCTTTGTTGTCTCCGTTTATCTAGGGAATAACGATTTTGTAGAGGTTAGTCAGCCAATTTAGGGAGTATTATGAAGTTTTACTAAATTAATTGACAATAAATTTAAATGATGGCCCATGTACCATGAACGAGAGATTAATATACATTAATACAAATGTAGAATGTGTTTAGAAATTTTAAAACAACACTAAAGATCATAGGCTTCAGTATATAGATCTTTTACAGAAAAATTAAATATTTTCGTAAGGGTTAACCCATAGATTTTGAGAAAAATTCAAAAAAATGAAAATTCTATTTTAATGCATAGTTACATCCTTCACTAACATATGATGAACGTTAAAGACGTTTGGAACCTTTGTCGTCTCCGGTTTTCTAGAGAATAGCGATTTTATAGTTGTTAGTCAACTGATTTAGAGAGTATTATGAAGTTTTACTAAATTAATTGACAAAAAATTTAAACGATGCCCATAAACAATTAAAGAGATTTTAATATTCATTTTAGAAATTTTAAAACTACACTAAAAATCATAGGCTTCAGTATATAGAGCATTTACCGAAAATTAAATATTTTCATCGGGGTGAACCCATAGATTTTGAGAAAAATTCAAAAAAAATGAAAATTCTATTTTAATTTATAGTTACATCCTTCACTAACATGTGATGAAGGTCAAAGAGGTTTGAAACATTTGTTGTCTTCGTTTTTCTAGGGAATAGCGATTTTATAGTTGTTAGTCGACCAATTTAGGGAGTATTATGTAGTTTTACTAAATTAATTGACAAAAAGTTTAAACAATGCCCATGTACCGTTAAAGAGAGTTTAATATATACTAATACAAATGTAGAATGTGTTTAAAAATTTTAAAACTACACTAAAAATCATAGGCTTCAGTATATAGAGCATTTACCGAAAAATTAAATATTTTCGCAGGGGGTTATCCTATTGATTTTGAGAAAAATTCAAAAAAAATGAAAATTCGATTTTAATGCATAGTTACATCCTTCACTAACATATGATGAACGTCAAAGAGGTCTGGAACCTTTGTCGTCTCCGTTTTTCTAGAGAATTGCAATTTTATAGTGGTTAGTAAACTAATTTTGGGAGTATTATGAAGTTTTACTAAATTAATTGACAAAAATTTAAACGATTCCCATGTACCATTAAAGAGAGATTAATATACATAAATACAAATGTAGAATGTGTTTAGAAATTTTAAAACAACACTAGCCGAAAAAATAAATATTTTCGTAGGGGTTAACCTATAGATTTGGAGAAAAATAAAAAAAAATTAAAATTCTATTTTAATGCATAGTTGCATCTTTCACTAACATATTATGAAGGTCAAAGAGGCTTAGAACCTTTGTTGTCTCCGTTTTTCTAGGGAATAGCGATTTTAAAGTGGTTAGTCAACCAATTTGGGAAGTATTATGAAGTTTTACTAAATTAATTGACAAAAATTTAAACTATGCCCATGTACCATTAAAGAGAGTTTAATATACATTAATACAAATGTAGAATGTGTTTAGAAATTTTAAAACAACACTAAAGATCATGGGCTTCAGTATATAGAGCATTTACCGAAAAATTAAATATTTTCGTAGGGGTTAACCTATAGATTTTGAGAAAACAAAAATGAAAATTATATTTTAATCCATAGTTGCATCCTTCACTAACATATGATGAATGTCAAAGAGGTTTGAAACCTCTGCTGTCTCTGCTTTTCTAGGGAATAGCGATTTTATAGTGGCTAGTGAACCAATTTAGGGAGTATTATGAAGTTTTACTAAACTAATTGACAAAAAATTTAAACGATGCCCATGTATCATTAAAGAGACTTTAATATACATTATTACAAATGTAGAATGTTTTTAGAAATTTTAAAACTACAATAAAATCATAGGCTTCAGGATATAGAGCATTTACCGAAATTAAATATTTTCGTAGGGATTAACACATAGATTTTGAGAAAAATTTAAAAAAATTAAAAGTCTATTTTAATGCATAGTTGCATTCTTCACTAACCTATGATGAAGGTCAAAGAGGTTTGGAACCTTTGTTGTGTCCGTTTTTCTAGAGAATAGCGATTTTATAGTGGTTATTCAACCAATTTAGGGAATATTATGAAGTTTTACTAAATTAATTTTTTTAAAAATTTAAAATATGCCCATGTATCATGAAAGAGAGTTTAATATACATTAATACAAATGTAGAATTTGTTTAGAAATTTTAAAACAACACTAAAGATCATGGGGTTCAGTATATAGAGCATTTACCAAAAAATTAAATATTTTTGTAGGGGTTAAACCCGTAGATTTTGAGAAAAATTCAAAAAAATGAAAATTATATTTTAGTGCATAGTTTCATCCTTTACTAACATATGATGAAAGAGAAAGAGGTTTGGAACCTTTGTTGTCTTTGATTTTCTAGGGAATAGCGATTTTATAGTGGTTAGTCAACCAATTTAGGAAGTATTATAAAGTTTTACTAAATTAATTGACAAAAAATTTAAACGATGACCATGTATCATTAAAGAGAGTTTAATATACATTAATACAAATGTAGAATGTGTTTAAAATTTTAAAACTACAATAAAAATCATAGGTTTCAGTATATAGAGCATTTACCGAAAAATTAAATATTTTCGTAGGAGTTAACCCATAGATATTGAGAAAATTTCAAAAAAAAATGAAAATTCTATTTTAATGCATACTTGCATCCTTCAATAACATGTGATGAATGTCAAAAAGGTTTGGGACCTTTGTTGTCTCCGTTTATCTAGGGAATATCGATTTTATAGAGGTTAGTCAACCAATTTAGGGAGTATTATGAAGTTTTACTAAATTAATTGACAATAAATTTAAACGATAGCCCATGTACCATGAAAGAGAGATTAATATACATTAATACAAATGTAGAATGTGTTTAGAAATTTTAAAACAACACTAAAGATCATAGGCTTCAGTATATAGATCATTTACCGAAAAATTAAATATTTTCGTAAGGGTTAACCCATAGATTTTGAAAAAAATTCAAAAATATGAAAATTCTATTTTATTGCATAGTTACATCCTTCACTGACATATGATGAACGTTAAAGACATTTGGAACCTTTGTCGTCTCCGGTTTTCTAGAGAATAGCGATTTTATAGTGGTTAGTGAACTGATTTAGGGAGTATTATGAAGTTATACTAAATTAGTTGACAAACAAAATTTAAACGATGACCATGTACCATTAAAGATAGTTTAATATACATTAATACAATTATAGAATGTGTTTAGAAATTTTAAAACTACAATAAAAATCATAGGCTTTAGTATATAGAGCATTTACCGAAAAATTAAATATTTCGTAGGGGGTTAACCCATAGATTTTGAGAAAATTTCAAAAAAAATGAAAATTTTATTTTAATGCATAGTTGCATCCTTCACTAACATATAATGAAGGTCAAAGAGGTTTGGAACATTTGTTGTCTTTGTTTTTCTAGGGAATAGTGATTTTATAGTGGTTAGTCAACCAATTTAGAGAGTATTATGAACTTTTACTAAATTAATTGACAAAAAATTTAAACGATGACCTTGTACCATTAAAGAGAGTTTAATATACTTTAATACAAATTTAGAATGTGTTTAGAAATTTTAAAACTACAATAAAAATCATAGGCTTCAGTATATAGAGCATTTACCGAAAAATTAAATATTTTCGTACCCATAGATTTTGAGAAAAAATAAAAAAAATGAAATTTCTATTTTAATGCTTAGTTTCATCCTTCAGTAACATATGATGAAGGACAAAGAGGTTTGGAACCTTTGTTGTCTCTGTTTTTCTAGGGAATAGCGATTTTATAGTGGTTAGTCAACCAATTTAGGGAGTATAATGAAGTTTTACTAAATTAATTGACAAAAAAATTTAAACGATGACCATGTACCATTAAAGATAGTTTAATATACTTTAATACAAATGTAAAATGTGTTTAGAAATTTTAAAACTACAATAAAAATCATAGGCTTCAGTATATAGAGCATTTACCGAAAAATTAAATATTTTCGTAGGGGTTGTTAGCCCATAGATTTTGAGAAAATTTTTAAAAAAATGAAAACTCTATTTTAATGCATACTTGCATCCTTCACTAACATGTGATGAAGGTCAAAAAGGTTTGGGACCTTTGTTGTCTCCGTTTTTCTAGAGAACAGCGATTTTATAGTGGTTAGTCAACCAATTTAGAGAGTATTATGAAGTTTTACTAAATTAATTGACAAAAAATTTAAACGATGCCCATGAACAATTAAAGAGAGTTTAATATACATTAATAAAAAAGTAGAATGTGTTTAGAAATTTTAAAACAAAACTAAAGATCATAGGCTTTAATATATAGATCATTTACCGAAAAATTAAATATTTTCGTAGGGGCAAACCAATAGATTTTGAGAAAAATTCAAAAAAAAATGAAAATTCTATCTTAATGCATAGTTACATCCTTCACTAACATATGATGAACGTCAAAGAGGTTTGGAACCTTTGCCGTCTCCGGTTTTCTAGAGAATAGCGATTTTATAGTGGTTACTCAACTGATTTAGGGAGTATTATGAAGTTATACTAAATTAGTTGACAAAACAAATTTAAACGATGCCCATGTACCATGAAAGAGAGATTAATATACATTAATACAAATGTAGAATGTGTTTAGAAATTTTAAAACAACACTAAAGATCATGAGCTTCAGTATATAGAGCATTTGCCGAAAAAATAAATATTTTCGTAGGGGTGAACCCATAGATTTGGAGAAAAATAAAAAAAATGAAAATTTTATTTTAATGCATGGTTGCATCCTTCACTAACATATGATGAAGATCAAAGAGGTTTGTAACCTTTTTTCTCCGTTTTTTTAGGGAATGGAGATTTTATAGTGGCTAGTGAACCAATTTAGGGAGTATTATGAAGTTTTACTAAACTAATTAACCAAAAAAAAATAAAAGATTCCAATGTACCATTAAAGAGAGTTTAATATACATTAATACAAATGTAGAATGTGTTTAGAAATTTTAAAACTACAATACAAAACATAGGCTTCAGTATATAGAGCATTTACCGAAAAATTAACTATTTTCGTAGGGACCCATAAATTTTGAGAAAAATTCAAAAAAATGGAAATTTTATTTTAATTTATAGTTACATCCTTCACTAACATGTGATGAAGGTCAAAGAGGTTTGAAACCTTTTTTGTCTCCATTATTCTAGGGAATAACGATTTTATAGTTGTTAGTCAACCAATTTAGGGAGTATTATGCAGTTTTACTAAATTAATTGACAAAATATTTAAACGATGTCCATGTACCATTAAAGAGAGTTTAATATATACTAATACAAATGTAGAATGTATTTAAACAATTTAAAACTACACTAAAAATCATAGGCTTCAGTATATAGAGCATTTGCCGAAAAATTAAATATTTTCGTAAGTGTTATCCCATTGATTTTGAGAAAAATTCAAAAAAAATGAAAATTCTACTTTAATGCATAGTTACATCCTTCACTAACATATGATGAACGTCAAAGAGGTTTGGAACCTTTGTCGTCTCTGTTTTTCTAGAGAATTGCGATTTTATAGTGGTTAGTCAACTAATTTAGGGAGTATTATGAAGTTTTACTAAATTAGTTGACAAAAAATTTAAACGATGCCCATGTACCATGAAAGAGAGATTAATATACATTAATACAAATGTAGAATGTGTTTAGAAATTTTAAAACAACACTAAAGATCACGGGCTTCAGTTTATAGAGCATTTACCGAAAAATTAAATATTTTTGTAGGGGCTGTTAACCCATAGATTTTGAGAAAAGTAAAAAAAATGAAAATTCTATTTTAATTCATAGTTGCATCCTTCTCGAACATATGATGAAGGTCAAAGAGGTTTGGAACCTTTTTTGTCTCTGTTTTTCTAGGGAATAGAGATTTTATAGTGGCTAATGAACCAATTTAGGGAGTATTATGAAGTTTTACTAAATTAATTGACAAAAAATTTAAAAGATGTCCATGTACCATTAAAGAGAGTTTAACATACATTAATACAAATGTAGAATGTGTTTAGAAATTTTAAAACTACAATAAAATTCATAGGCTTCAGTATATATAGCATTTACCGAAAAATTAAATATTTTCGTAGGGGTGTTAACCCATAGATTTTGAGAAAAATTCAAAAAAATGAAAATTTTATTTTAATGCATAGTTGCATCCTTCACTAACATATGATGAAGGTCAAAGAGGTTTGGGACCTTTATTGTCTCCGTTTTTCTAGGGAATAGTGATTTTATAGTGGTTGGTCAACCAATTTAGGGAGTATTATGAAGGTTTACTAAATTAATTGATAAAAAATTTAAACGATGACCATGTACCATTAAATAGGGTTTAATATACATTAATACATATGTAGAATGTGTTTAGAAATTTTAAAACAACATTAAAGATCATAGGCTTCAGTATATAGAGCATTTACCGAAAAATTAAACATATTCGTAGGGATTAACCCATAGATTTTGAGAAAAATTCAAAAAAAAGTAAATTTTATTTTAATGCATAGTTGCATCCTTCACTAACATGTGATGAATGTCAGAGAGGTTTGGAACCTTTGTTGTCTCCAATTTTTCTAGAGAATAGCAATTTATTGTGGTATTCAACCAATTTACGGAGTATTATAAAATTTTACTAAATTAATTGACAACACTTTTAAACGATGCCCATGTACCATGAAAGGGAGTTTAATATACATAAATACAAATGTATAACGTTATTAGAAATTTTAAAACAACACGAAAAATCATAGGCTTCAGTATATAGAGGATTTACCTAAAAATTAAATATTTTCGTAGGGTTTAAAAAATAAAAAAAAAATGAAAATTCTATTTTAATGCATAGTTGCATCCTTCACTAACATATGATGAAGGTCAAAGAGGTTTAGAACCTTTGTTGTCTCCGTGTTTCTAGGGAGTAGCAATTTTATAGTGGTTAGTCAACCAATTTAGGGGGTATTATGAAGTTTTACTAAACGAATTGACAAAAAATTTAAACGATGCCCATGTACCACTAAAGAGAGTTTAATATACATTATTACAAATGTAGAATGTGTTTAGAAATTTTAAAACTACAATAAAAATCATAGGCTTTAGTATATAGAGCATTTACCGAAAAAGTAAATATTTTCGTAGGGGTTAACACATAGATTTTAAGAAAAATTCAAAAAATGGAATATTATATTTTAATTCATACTTATATTCTTCACTAACATATGATAAAGGTCAAAGAGGCTTGAAACCTTTGTTGTCTCCGTTTGTCTAGGGAATAGCGATTTTATAGTGGTTAGTCAACCAATGTAGGGAGTATTATGAAGTTTTACTAAATTAATTGACAAAAAAATTAAACGATGCCCATGTACCATTAATGAGAGTTTAATATACATTAATACAAATGTAGAATGTGTTTAAAAATTTTATAACTACACTAAAATCATAGGCTTCAGTATATAGGGCATTTACCGAAAAATTAAATATTTTCGTAGGGGTTAACCCATTGATTTTGAGAAAAAATAAAAAAAAAAGAAAATTTTCGTAGGGGTTAACCCTTTGTTGTCTCCGTTTTTCTAGAGAATAACAATTTATTGTGGTAGTCAACCAATTTAGGGAGTATTATGAAGTTTTACTAAATTAATTGACAAAACATTTAAACGATGCCCATGTACCATGAAAGATATTTTAATATACATTAATACAAATGTAAAATGTATTTAAATTTTTTAAAACAACACGAAAAATCATAGGCTTCAGTATATAGAGGATCTACCAAAAAATTAAATATTTTCGTTGGGATTAACCCATAGAGTTTGAGAAAAATACAAAAAAATGAAAATTCTATTTTAATGCATAATTGCAACATTCACTAACATATGATGAAGGTCAAAGAGGTTTGGAACCTTTGTTGTCTCCGTTTTTCTATAGAATAGCGATTTTATAGTGGTTATTCAACCAATTTAGGGAGTATTATGAAGTTTTACTAAATTAATTGACAAAAAATTTAAACTATGCCCATGTACCATGAAAGAGAGTTTAATATACATTAATACAAATGTAGAATTTGTTTAGATATTTTAAAACAACATTAAAGATCATGGGCTTCAGTATATAAAGCATTTACCAAAAAATTAAATATTTTTGTATGGATTAGTTATCCCATCGATTTTGAGAAAAATAAAAAAAAAATGAAAATTCTATTTTAATGCATAGTTGCATTCTTCACTAACATATGATGAAGGTCAAAGAGGTTTGAAACCTTTGTTGTATCTATTTATCTAGGGAATATCGATTTTATAGTGGCTAGTGAACTAATTTAGGGAGTATTATGAAGTTTTACTAAACTAATTGACAAAAAATTTAAACGATGCCCATGTACCATTAAAGAAAGTTTAATATACATTATTACAAATGTAGAAGGGAAATTGCCACAAATACCACATTCATAGTACCACTTTTCATGTTTACACTAACCACTTTTACACTCTCTTTTAATGAAGGATAAAATACAATTATACCCTTAGGGTTAACTAATCTAGACTTAGGGTTTAGAGTTGAGGGGTGGGGTAGGGTTTTTGGAATGTGAAATTTATAATTCTAAAAAATATATAAATACTTAAAAAATATATAAAAAATTTTAAAAAATAGTTTCAAACATAATTTTAGTTTTTCAAAAAGAAATTTGAAAAAAAAATAAAAAAAATTCGAAAAAATTCAAAATTTTTTTTTTTATAAAAAAGTTCGAATTTGAAAAAGTATAATTCGAAAACATAAAAAAAATTATTTTTTTATTTTTTTTTTATTTTTTTTTTATTTTTTTTTATTTTTTTATTTTTTTATTTAAATAATAATTTATTATATATATAAATAATAAGGGCATAAGAGTCTTTTGCCACTTAATGAAGAAGGTATTTTTGAAAATGTTTCATTAGTGGTGGTAAAAATGAAAAGTGGTACCATGAAAGTGGTAAACATGTAATTTCCCCAATGTAGAATGTGTTTAGAAATTTTAAAACGACAATAACATATGAGGAAAGTCAAAGAGGTTTGGAACCTTTTTTGTCTCCGTTTTTCTAGAGAATAGCGATTTTATATTGGTTAGTCAACCAATTTAGAGAATATTATTGAAGTTTTTTAAAATTAATTTACAAAAAAATTAAACGATGATTATGTACCATTAAAAAGAGTTTAATATACATTAATACAGATGTAGAATATGTTTAAAGATAAAGCCTGACAAATTCATATAAATTTTGCCTTCTTTGAGGTAAGATCAATCGGAGAGAGGTAGTATAATATAAGCACTTCAGGCGCATAGGCAAGGAGATATAATGAAGCGTTATAAGTAAACCAACCATAAAGTTTGGGGACTAAACACAAACTCATAGATTTTTGTTTACCAAAGGGTGGTAGCTAGAGAGCATTCAACCAAGTCTGGGAAGCTTATGTACAGACCATAAAAGCAAAACAGGTTAAGTGGCTACATGACCATATCAAAAGCTTTCGTTGTTTTTGTTTTCAGTGTGTACCACTCGATGGATTGCTGCTGTCTTGGGATGACGAGAACAAGCTGCTAAGCAGCCACGGGATTGAGAATTCAACCCCATCATCACCATCATCATCGCTGTCCTCTTCCTCCTCCTCCTCAGGGTGGTGACTTCCATCGCTATTCTCACTTCCTTCTTGGATGCTTGAAAAAGAAGAAGACTCACTTCCACCACCGTCACCATTTGGTTGTGTTCTTGCAGTCTCCGTCTTTGTCTCGTCCGAAGGTAACTCGTACCTACAAACCGGACAGGAACTATGAAGCTCGAGCCACGGGAGCAAGCATTCGCCGTGAAACTTGTGCTCACAAGGCATCTCTTTGGCTTCCACCCCAATCTCAAATTCATCCAAACAAACCGAACACTGCAGAGTAGGCTCCAGGATTTTGACGCTAGCCAAAGCCTCAACAGCTTCTTTTTGAGCAGGAGGTGTTCCGTATCTGTTGGGATCGTTATCTGTTAAACGCTGAAGCAGGGCTTCGAAGCCAGGACCGATGAAATACTCACTCAAAGAAGCACCAGAGACCACGATCAAGCTTCCTCTCTCTCTGTCACCATCACCATCACCATCAAGTAATGGCATAACGGAAACGGAACGTCTTGCCCTTCTCCTCCTGAGAATCTCTTGGAGCTGAGAATCCACATCGTTTCCAGATTCGGTTTGAGCATCTTCATCAACACTTTGGTTGCTTGTGCGGAGGGAAGATTCATTGATGACTTGCATCAAGATGGGAGCCAAGAGAGAATTGGTAATTGGAGAGTGTTCTTGTTCTTGTTCCTCGGCCATCTCTTCAACAAAGCCACTAGCGCAAAAGGGGCATTTGGTCTCAGCTTCCATTAGTGGATCCACAGTTCGAGAGCACATGTGGCACCAGTATGCAACTGCAGCTTCTTCTTCTTCCATGGTTTGATTGATTGATTCCTCCTGTTCATAATAGCCAAAACAAACACTCTCAGCCTTCAACCAAAATAGTGAATCTCGTTACAAGACGAATCTAACATCAATCGTCAGCTTTAGATATTTTCATGAACGAAGAAGGAGCAGCATCAAACCCTAGAACAAGTCTCCATGAAAAAAAACCATTTTTCAACGAAGAGATGAAGAATCTGCGTGGCAATGAGTCCAATAAAGCATAAAACTATGGAACAAATCAGGCGAGAGAGAGAGAGCGATAAATGACAGAAAGTAAGCACCTAAGAACCCTTGGAATCTTCTTCGTCAAGAGCAGATGGAATCTCTGATTTTTAAAGCTAATAAAACCCAAAGAAAGGGTTTAGGTTTTTGTGGGATTATATAGATAGAGAGAGAGGAAAGGAGGAGAAGGCCGATAGGTTCCAGATCCTTCTTCTTGGATTTCTCCCTGTGTGGGGGTCTTTAATAAGCTGACTGATTAAATCAGAGTGGACTTTCCAATTAATTTAAGAAACAATTACACTCAGGGTCACTTTCCATCTTTTTATATCATAATAAGACACTTATTGCTACACACACACTTTCTTCCAACAACCTATTGATTCCTAACTAAAATACACTAACTGTAACTCTAAACTTTATTGACCTAACTAGAAAATAAGCGGGAATTAACCTCGGCCACACATCTCCCCTCCTATCCAACAGACAAAATTAATTTTAGTACACTTTGACAAGATTTATATTTGTCTTATTTTATAACCATTAGATCTACTATTGTAGCTTTAATATGAATGGTCCAGATTAATCCTATTTTTTAACACATCATCATCTTCATCATCTGTCTTTTTTTGTCCTGATAAATCCAAAAAACCAACCTTCGACCATTATCTCTCTAGATTAATCGGCGGTGAATGGAGTTTCGGTGACTTCCGTTGGAATTTCGCGATAGACAGGGAAATAATGTTACGAATTGTTCTCGTTTTCCCGACATGCCCTTGCTTGAATTACAAAACAATGTCGTCAACGAGTTCTTCACCGTCACAGTCACGGCTGCGGCACCTCCGGTGGTATATCATGTACATGTTAATATTGTATTTAGGTATACACGTGGACATTGTTATCAAGTGTACACGTGAGTATTGTTCTCACAAAGATCCAGTCCATTCATCCAACCCAAAATACTACTACGTACAACTATCTAATATAAAGCAATCAAATTTTTGAAGTCATAAAAATACACATTTATGGCTATATTGCAATCCACGAGTTCTCGATCTCTAGTGTCCATATGTACACTCTTTCTCTATTGTCCATATGTACACACTCTTTCAAATGTCCATATGTACATATTCCCTTGTGTACACTTATTTCATTCACTATACATGTGGTTGGTTTAAACAATATACATCTAATGAAATATGTGATCCAGTTTATAATAATGTTTTAAATGGTTCTCAATGTAGAAAGTATTCAAAAAATAAAAACAAAAATGAATTTGCAATGGAGTAGATTGGTATTGCTATATTATCGGAAAGTATACATTTTTGTGTACATGTGAATATCATTACTTTGGTGTACACATGGATATTGTTCATATGTATCGGCTCCTACACCAACAAACACAACATATACATGTCAACCTATCAACAAGAATATTCATATCTACATTACTTATTATTTACAAATACACGCGTGTACATATGTACAAAATCATGGTTGATCATATGTACACACTTGTTGGTGTACATCCGACCACAGTTTTGTCAAAACACCAAAACTAGCAACAAGCTTCGACCTTTTCCTCCATTCACCGCACCCTCTTCAGTTTGCGCCATCTCTGTAAAACAAACAGACACCAGAAAGAAAACTTAGAGAACTTGGAAATCTAGAATCGCACCCCTAAATCGAAACTCTAATCTACAAATCAAAACCCTAATTGAAGTTTTTCATAAATCTATAACCGCGCCCCCAAATCGAAACCCTAACACCTCACGCCAGGCTCTTACCAAACTCGAAAAATTGAAACCCAGAAATCAAAACTTTAATCCCCAATCCGAAATCCAAATCAATGAAACTGCGAGGAAGGAAAGTATATAACCTTTAGCCTTGTCCTTTGAAGCTCTCCGCTTTCGAGACGACGTCGTCTTCTCCGTCCGAAAATCTTGTTCGCCTGCTTCTCCGTTCTTACACGCGTTCTTCATTCGTCGGCTTCTCAGTTCTCCAATCCTGTTGGTCGTCGTCGGAAAAACGGTCTGGAAAATGTAAAATTAGGTTATCAGACTCGGGAAAAGTTGAAACATATAGAGTTATTTACTTTATCACGGGGCCAATCTCAGATAATTAAGCAAAACACACTACGTCTATGGAATCCACCAATCAGCTTCTCTTATTTTTAAATTTTAAACTCCCGAACCAGAGAAATCAGAAGAATATGTTATATTACAGATATGTCCACGTCTAGTTTGTCTTTTTTGAGGACAAAGATGACTTTAACCAACAAAAAGTGTCCTGGTAGCAACAACTGCTCTTTCTTGTAATAAAAAGTCATAAAGTGTCTATATATGAAAATAACTCTTAATTTAATCTAATTAGATCAGCTGACTGATTTGATTAGATGACTTTTCATATAAAGACTAGATTTCCACCCGTACAACCGTGCGGGTATATATTTTCACATTTATATATGTAGACATTTGTTTTACATAATTATTATATATTTTTAATGTTACTCACATATTTAAATGTTTGTATAATTATGCCAAATATAATAATTTTATAGTTTTCATGCTGTAAATTAAACTCATCACATATATATATATATATATATATGTTGCTTATTATATATTTGTCTTATTGAATTTGCGTTTGATTACTAAACTAAAATTTTTAATGCATGAAACAACATATATGAAAACAATTTTGTATTTAATTTATTTATAATCATGATCCGTGATTAAAACTGCTAGATTTTTTTAGTAATTTCTAATGTTTATTAACTTTATATAATAAATTACTGTATATTAAAAAGTTTAAGATAAGTTAAATTTTTATACATGTATTATATAGTTTACTAATATTAACCCGTTCTTCCAACATATTATATTTTTAGCATAAATATTTTATATTTATGAAAATAAAATATGTTAACTTATCAATTTAAAATAATTTTATCATATTTTGTTCAGTATAACATTTTTATTTTAAAATGATAGATATTATTATAAAATTGATAAAATAGGATATAATTTTATTCTTTTAGTAACATTTCATTACTAATTACAAAATTAGTTGAAAATATTTATATTCAATTTATGACAATTAAGATCTTATTATAATCTTTTTCATGAGATTTGTTAGAATTTTAATTTTTTTTAAAAAAAAATAAAAGATATTATGATTAAAGTAGTTAAAAATATTATGTATATTAGCATTAGTGATATACATTTATTATAAAATTTAAATGATGATCCAAATAAAAATATCACTCATCAAAAAATCATGATTTTTATTTTATTAGAAAACAAATTTGAAAAAATTAAAATAAATATAAATATTTATTTCTAACAAAATCTTTAAAAAATATTAGTAAATGTATTTGTGAAATTAATTAATTTTATTTTATTTAAATTTTCGTTTATAAACCAAAACTATATTCAATTTTAATTTCTAATTATATTTTATGATAATTTAAATTAAAACTAACTAATTTTTGAAAGTAAATTTAAGAAAGATTCTAAGAAGATTTTAAAAAGATTTTGTTAGAACATTTTAAATATATTCATTTGTATTTCAAATAAAAAGATAAATATATTAAAAGATATAATAATGAACTTATGTAAAATATGATATTTTCTAGGAATGGTCCAAACTTAAAAAATTACACATGAAAAGAAGTCATGACTTCTGTTTTAATATATAAGATGACTGCAATAAACTCATGTGTATTTTGGGTTTATTTTTTATTGGCTTCAATCCGCCCGACTTTCTCGTGGGCTTTATTTTTTTGATATAGTTATTGTAGATGGGCTTACACGTTTATTTATTTATCAAGAGCATTACACTTTGCCAACGTTGCGAACTCGGATGGACACAAGAAGACTTCAGTGTTCTTTTATTTTCAGATGTTCCAATAAGTTTTAGAGTTTGTTGTAGAAACTCGAACAATGGGTGGTTCTAGTTTCAAGTCGGAGAGCAAACTCCAGTTATGAAAACTCGACACAAGTTTCCAAAACCATGTCTAAACCTGATCATCTCCCAACATTCTTTCATACCATCTCTGCAACATGCAACCACAATCTTCTTCTTCATGCTCATGTGCGACCCACCAGACTGATGCTGGTTTATCAATATTTTTGGAATCTCAAGATCATCTACTTTACGATTCATATCAAACACACATGGACGAGACATCTCAATGTCAGAATCATCATACTCTCTATCCATTGCAACCAAAACAAATGTATCTCCATTTACACAAAAGAAAAAACCCGGAGAATCAATATGATGCATCAAAGTACACTTTCTGACTCTAATTCTAACCACAGACACCCCCACCCCCAAAAATAAATATTTCCATACAAAATAAATAATGAAAAAAGCAGGTAGGAACTATGCTTACTTGTCGTCTACATGTAGAGTCTCATCTTCTGGGAGGTGGTATATAATCTTCTTATCCTTTATAAATAACATGGAGATTATCTCATGTCTTCGAATCCTCTAACCTCAGCTAATGCGAAGCAGGCACTTCTTTGTTTAGATGCTAAAACAGCACCACCGTTCTTGAATGGAGTTTGCTCATAGTGATGATGAAGATATCACCTGTTGCTTCAACCCTTTCTCTTCCTACAAAGAAATAAAAGTCTTATTATATTGTGATATACGAGACAAGTAAAGGCCACATAAACAAACATGGAAAAATGTTGAAATTAATGGAGAGACTAACATCAATTGCATGCAATGATCTGGATCCGGGGGACTTAATCCGGGAGGCTTCTGCAGCAGATGGTGATCCATTGTACTCAGCTGAATAATGATTCACCTACAGAAGGATGAAAAACTTGGATTGACTGAGTGACTTCTTCAATTCTATCAGCTGAAACTTCCCATTATTAATTACTATGTAGACTGTGTTATGTTAGTATCCTAAGTTATCTATCATTCACTACTAAGCGCTCTTGTTCTTTGCATCGACCATAGAAGGACAAGAAGAATCATATTATCGCTTAATTGATCCCAGACTCGGTACAAAGCATTGCATCCACTAGAGCTAAAACCGTTGAGAACAATAATCAGGATACTCTTTCTACATGGATTGCTTGATAAAAGTAATCAGGCATCAAAGCGGTAAGATTGACTAGATAGATAAACAAGAGTCACCTACCTGTGTTACCTTTGGTGAATTCATATTGGATTGGGCCTCTGCGTCTTCAAAAAGAGAGGTGTAGTAGGCAGGGTCGTAGATAGAACCACCCAAGATCTCTTCAGCCGCACCTGAACACTGCCTGTCTATTATAGCAGGAGTCGGTGGATTCAAGAAGCTGTTCCGCAAATCAGAATCCGTTTCACGAGGAAGCGAAGAAGAAGTGTCGACAATAGAAGCTCCCAGCCTGTAAATCTGAAACCACAAGAGAGAGGAAGAGAGCCTCACAAAGAAGCCAATCATCTCCATGGCCATGGTCAGCCTCACTGAGAATATGTACAAGGTTCCATACGTCTCCACCGATATGCTCCTGCAATAAAATCGAATGTTATTATTGTCAATTTCAAAGGCAATGTCAAGATTGATTCGAAAGAGGGATTACCAAATCTCTTCGGTGAAGAGGATGAACCAGGAGATATCGAGGAGAAGAGCGCAGAAGAGGAGAACGGCGTAGGTGCGGCCGAGGCTTTGGCTGTTGCTTTCGATTGCCACAAGCGCGAACAACGCAATCGCTAAGTTGATCAGTAAGACGCCGTTGTATAATGCTCCTAGTGATCCGATTAGGGCGCAACCAATCTGGAAAAAAACAATCACGAATCGATGAACCCTAGACTCTCGATTTTGAATCAACCAAGAAGAGAGAGAGGGAGGGGTGACCTGGATGTAAATGAGGAAGACGGCGAGAGATTGGAGCTTAACGTAGTCGCGAAGCCAAGGCTGTATTCGATCTCGCAGAGAACCACAAAGCATCATCAATCTCGTCCCTTCATAAAAATAAATATCTACCAAGCTTCTGATATCGTAATGTTCCGGCGAGACAACCGCAGATCAACGGAGAGGGAGAGAGGAGAATCGACGGTGGAGGATTTTCGCGAGAGCTTTGTGTTGGCGGGATCACATCGAATCGAAGAAGATCAAAACAGGTGAAAGTATCTTCTCCCAGCCAGGAGATTAAAATTTTCTTCAAAAGTGAAAAATAAAAATAAAAATCAAAGACACACTGGATTAACGCTGTTTCTTCCTTCCCCCACTCCTTTTTTCTCCTTTCTCACTTTGTTTATTATAAACTCTCCTGATTCAATATCACTTTTTTTAATTACCAACATGGGATCATTGTTCAGATAATAAAAATACTGTATGCTATGCTGTTAGAAAAAAACAATAAAGAAGTCAAATCGGCTTTCACAATGATGAAAAAGCGCACTTGTATGTAGTATAAGCCATGATCAAAGGCATGAGCCGCGTGAGAGTTCAGTCAGCAAGGGTCCGCTGACATATAACTACCTTTTAATTAAAAGAAATTGAGTACACAAACAAACCTTCGTTAATATAGATAACATACAAACTCCATAGAGCTAGACAAATGATTATTTCTAAATGAAGATCAGAGACTTTGCTCGCATGGCAATACTCATTTTAGCATAGTTACTTGTCTCATTTTCTCATCTGTGTGAAGGGCTCCGATGGCATTCCTGCTCTCCCATGTTGCCACCAAAGCCTCTGAGAACCACCTACCTGTATTGTCATTGAGTTTTGTTTTGTGTTTTGCTTCAAATAGAAATATTCTTTGTACCAAATGGAGTTAAAAAGGTCTAATCCTAGCAGCCACAAAAAAAATTGGTATTCGGTTTACATAACATGGAGAAGCATGTCATCGCTCGTTGCCAAAAAAGATATGGCGAAGACAGGAATTTTAGTCCATGCAGAACACTAGGAACTCCCTCAAGTGCCGACATTAGGAGCACGAGTCGACAATGGTTGTCCATACGAGTATCTCCACTGACCACAAGCCTCGCATTTCTCCAGCTTCACCTCGTTTTCAAGCGTGCAGAACTTGCAATACCATAAGTTGTGCTTCATCTCTCTTTCCTTTGGCTTTGCCGCAGTGCATAGCTCGCATATTGGAGCCAACATCTGCTCCAGAATAAACAAGACAGTAAATGAATTCAACGAAATAGATAGCAGGAAGCTTCAATTTTCAATTCGAAAAAAAAAAACAAACAATCTCAGAGGAAATAATATTATTTACAAGACTCACTCACCGGGTTCAATAAGGTGCATTCTGCACACTCCCACATTGCAGGTTCTTCTCTGCCTTGGTTTGCATTGTAACTGGTGGATGGTGAAGTTTCTGATGATTTCATAACACCAGATATTGGTTCATCTTTGGAGGACGACGAAGGACCTTGATCACCAGCTGGGTTGCAACTTCTTTTACTACATCTACTACTTTCAGAAGCTTCTTCCTCTGTTAAATCAATGACATCTGATCCCCAGGAAGATGGAGGGCATGATGAACTGGTAGCATTTGAGCAGCTACTGCTTCTTTTTGCTGACCTTACCGAAACAACAGGTTCCGCACATGCGTCACTATAATTCTCTTGGTCTTCTAAAGCCTCTGCGGACTGGGAACCACACCAGATGTCATCAAGTAAACGCCTTTCAGCAGCCATTGCAGCAGCCTGGATTGGGGTAAGATCTGACATAATGCTGCTATCACCACCAAGGCGTTGAGGTCCTGAGGGTAACAAATTACCCGCACGCACTCTCTTTTCAGCTGCTTTAGCTGCTGTTACGCGAAGAGAAGAGAGGGGAGGCTGACGAGAAAAGCCACCCAAGCGCTTGCCAGGAACATCAAAGCCCTGGCCTGTCCCTGTGATACCCTTTGACATCAACTCCTCACATTCCTGAGACAAAACAAACACATGGACAAAATTAGTAACAAGTAGCCAAAATCTAACTGTCATTTTCTTTTCAAAAAGGCATATGACTATCCCCTACATAAGAATAACAATTCCACCAAATTGATTATATCTAAAATAAAGCACAGTGGTAGGAGATTGCAGCTAGCATGAGCTTAGAACAATGATACTAGCATTCAACAAAGAGACCATCTTACGTTTACAAAAAAAAAAACATCAAACATGAGATTAAGCAAAGGAAAGGACCTTTCGAAGTTCATCCCAAAGCTTATAAAAACTAGCATTGTGAGGACCATGAGCATTGTGGCAAAGCTCGTGGAGCATAGTGTCAAGGATCTCGTGGTAGGATAAGAAATCTCCATCGTGGTTTACCCTCCGAAGCCTCAATTTGACATGAACGCCTCTATTAACATTCACTCCCAATAGCCTTGGATTCGTTGGGCTGCAAGCAATTTCGAAATCAGATGATTAAAAGAGGAAAGAGAGCCCCTTTTTTAATTAAAAAAAATTACCAGAATTCGGAGAGAAGCTTGACACGCCATTTGCGTCGAGTCATAATAGGTTGAACCTGATTCGCCACTTTCTCCAGAATCTTCCTCGCTTCTTCTTCCTTCGGTTTCTTCTTCAACGCCTTTATCTCCCACACCTTGTTCAATTCCCCCAAATTCATCCCCACAAATTCTTCTGGGGACAAAACCTAAGATTCGATTAAAAATTCTAAACTTGTCGGAATCGGAGGAGACCCAGAAGCAGTAAATTCAAATGCGGCTCTTCTGTATATCTCTATTTCTCGTCTCTCTCTCGAATTTTCACGAGTAGAAGAAGAAAAGAGTCTTTGTTGGCGCGGGATCACATCGAATCGAATCGAACAAGAGCAAAACAATAACATTTATATTTTCGCAGAAAATTAAATATCTCTTTAGCCCAAAATTAAATTAAATTATAACCAAGGGGACACACTGTAATAAATGTTTCCTGGAATAATGCCTCTCTCTCTCTCTCTACTCCTTCCCCCTCTTTTATTTTTCCCTTGCTCAGTTTGTTTACACAACTCCCCCAATTCAAAATCATTTTATCATTTTTGCAACATGTGATATATTCTTATATGTATATCAGTTCTAGATTAAATAAGAATAGATATCTATGTTATCATGTTATAAAAACAATAAACAAGCTAAAATCGGTTTTCACAATGATGAAAAAGCGCACTCGTATGTAGGCTATTAGCCGATGACCAAAGGCATGAGCCACGTGGGAGTTTAGTCTGCAAGGGTCCGCTCACATAACTAAGAAATTGAGTACACAAACAAACGTTTTCATTAATGTAGATGAACATACAAACTCGATATAATAGCTACCAGATTAGATCTAAAGTGAATCAGAGACTTTGCTCGCATGCCATACTCATTTTAACATATATATCTTTCGTCTCATTTTCTCATCTGTGTGAAGAGTTCCGATGGCTTTCCTCCTGCTCCTCCCGTGTTCCCACCAAACCCTGAGAACCCACCACCACCGCCTTGCCCTTGGCCAGCGAAACCCCCAAAACCACCACCTGTTGAAAAGACATACAATGGTCCACAGATGTAATAAGAGCATGATTGTGTATGTTTAAGATGTTATATGTATATACCTCCTGATGCTCCAGCAAAACCTCCACTATTAGGAGGAGCAAAGCTTCCAAACCCTCCCGAGCCTGAACCAACTCCACCAAATCCACCACCACCCGATCCTGAACCAAGTCCACCAAATCCACCACCAGCTCCTCCTCCTGGAGCAGCACCGCCGAAACCACCACTACCTGAGGCTAAGCCAGCGAATCCACCAGTTGGACTAGAAGAAGCACCTGCGAATCCCCTACCAGCCGAAGCCATGGCGGCAAATCCACCAGTGGCACTAGACCCAGCAGCAGCAAAACCACCAGATGCTGGTGCAACTGGGAGGCCGCTTCCTGGGTTAGAGCCACCAAATCCGGTAGGAGAACCAAACGTAGCTCCTGGGAGACCAGCACCAATCTGCCTCGACTGCCCAAATGAACCCAGTACCGATCCTAGTGCTTGCTGTCCTACGCCAACCTGCGACGGTTGGCCAAATCCGCCCTGAGTGGGAGTTTGAGAAGGCGTTGTAGAAAACCCGCCAAATCCTGTCGGTTGAGATGGTTGAGGATTTTGAAAACTGAATGATGCAGGTCGGAATAGCTCGCCACTGGGGACTGTCATATTGAACGGATTACTTGTTGCTGTTGTAGCATTACCAAAGGAACCACCAAATGGATTTGATTTGGGAGCAGCCGGGTTTGGAGTTGACCCAAGCCCAAAACCTCCAAAACCACTCATACTAAGTTCAGCCGCAGGGCTAGCCTCTGGAGCTTCTTCGTCCATTTCATCTTCCTGTGTATCTACAGTGTCTTTTTTCTCACCCAATGGACTTGCTGAAGTTGAAAAGGATGTA